>NW_026616210.1:0-28411 GCF_000801105.2 Raphanus sativus | reverse complement strand
ATTGGAAACCTAACCAATAATATTCAAATTGGACATATTAGTTGGATTTCCAGAAAAATTAGTATATCCTTAATTAAATGATATTATTTAATGCTTTTACCAAAAAATAATATCTAATATATACATACACAAATATATAACTTAAGAATTCTATGATAAAATACTATCATTAGAATTGCTCTAATATTTTGAATTCGGATGTATTGTTAAAATTTGATATGACGTGTAATTACAAGATTTTATATGTATTGAAAGCATCTAAAGTATTTAAGAAAGAAAACTCATACAGAGTTATTAGCTCCATGCAGTGTCCCATATGTTACTGCATGCTCCAAGTTGTGTTAACTCTAACTTACGAGGACGGGCTATGTAAACATTTGACATGGTTTCATTAAGAAATCCATAGACATTTAAAAACTTATGATTTGGTATAAAATCGGCATGATAACGAATAGAAATCCAGCGGTAGTACTCTAAAACAAAGTAACAAAGATGGATCCGCTCAGAACAAAAGAAGAAGCAAGTTTAGAGGCCCCACACTGGCTGGCTCTGGTCAGTTGAATTGTTAAGTTTTATTACAAAAAAAAACATATTAGTATGGTTTCCACTTTCCTTTTTTTCTGTAACACTATGGTTTCCACTTTCCAAAGTATATGATTTTACATTAAATGGCAAAAAATAATAATACTATAATTATCATAAATGCTGGTATTGCCAAATAAAAAAACCAAATAAAGCTGCATAACTTCTGTTCCACAAATTAGATAATCATGTATGCTAATGCATTATAAATATGTATTCCAAAGTGATTAACCGATTAAAAGAATTGAGAAGAGAAAAATATATATGCAGTGCGTTCGGTTAATCTCTGTGCAGGATCGTACTGCATGCACTGCTAGTCTGCGACCCTTTGAATCTGATATCAGTATTTAATGGCTACGTCTGCCAATTGGGGTTTCTGGTCAAATACGAAAAGGTCTTAGTAACAGATTATTTTATTTATCGTTCATGCTCATTACTTACTTATACACATCCACCGATCTGCTACTACTGAACAAAATATCTGATTCTTCCTTTTTTTTTTTGTAAACTTTGATTCGTAGTTCTGATTTGAATTAAAATAATTGAATATCCGTAATTAATTCACCGAAGTAAAACAAACATCAATATGCAATATCCATAAAAAACAAACAAATCATAAGTATTAATATTTTTAGTAAATTATATCCGATTTGATCTACTATATACATATGTAAGTTCGCTTTGTAATTACAAAACAGAGAGAAAAAAGAGAGAAAAAGAAAGTGAGACAGGGGACCGGCGGTTTGGCCGGCGCGTGAGCGTCCGTGCCTCCGTCGGGACCCTTTCTCTTCCACCTGAATTTTCCTTCTTGCTTCCTCTATGCCATCCTTTCATCGATCGCTTTGTCCGAGCTCTGATTCCGTCACCATCACTGTCGGTGGCTTCGGCTTTGGAGTAGAGACGCGTTCGCTTGGAGGTCTCCGGTGGAGAGGGAGTGGCTTTTCTAGCTCCGTCGTTTTCGGGTCTTTGCGGGAGGTGGAGGCTAGTTCAGATCCATCAACGCCGCCTTTAGTTTCCGGGAAGGGAAGCCTCTTCCGGCTTTGCGTTCGCCGGCTCTTGGTCACGGAGAGTAGAAGCTCTTAAAGTTCTACGCTGCCGTTTTAGGAACCCGAGGTCTGTTTGGGTTAAGGTTACGATGTCTTTTAGTTTCAAAATCGATTTTTTTGCCGTAAAGGGGGCAGTTTGGGTCACGGCGTATCATCTCTCCGGAGATGAGGAAGAGTGCCGGTGACGTTGGTGACTTTCGAGGGAGGAAAGTTGGGGGTTCGAATCTCGCTCGTCTAGGGTTTGATGCAATTCAGAGTCGGGAGAAATCGCGATGGGTCGATGAATATCTCTGATGTGAAGACGGTGAGTCGAAGAATGAGTTGGGTTCGGTGGAGGCTCTTAGGATTTTGAGCTCCGACGAACCAAGTGTGGCGGTTTTCTGGTGTTCCGGCGGCGTTTCTAGGCGGTGACGTCTCAAGTCGAGGCAAGGGCAACGCGATGCGATCTGACGGTGAGGATTCACCCACGTGGTTAGCCTCCTTGACGCGTGGACCGACCAAAGTCGACCGGTTTACGTGGTTTGGGCCTTTTGTTTTTAGTTTTTGGTTTAGCCCGCTGGGCTTTTGTCCTTTGTTGTAATTCGTGGGCTTCGTGTACTGGGCTTGGCCCGTTTTATTAATGAAAAACAAAACTTGACGGAAAAAAAAAAAGATCTACTATATACATATGTATACATATATTTAAAGAGTTATATATAAAATATATAATTATTATATTTTATGTAAGTTCTACAATTTTTTATTAATTGAATTGATTATTTTAGTTATTGAAAACTGAAAAAGCAAATAACTTTTTCCTGTAACAAAATATGATTATTTTATATTTATTTATATTTATCTATACGGAATCAAATATTGGTTAAAATTATTTTTAAAATAAATATCAAAACAGTAAATAGTTGAGTAGCTATGAATCAAATCGGATAATGAATACCTATAAAATTTAGATACTTGATCCGTGCACACCTTTATATCACGCATGAGGGCATATTTAGGGTTGGGAGTGTGTATTCTTTTCTTAATCTTACGGTTTTCATTTTAATATGGTAACTTAAAAACACTAAAACAAAGTTGTTATATTAATGATAATAAAATTTGTTATATTGTTTAAGTTTCACAACTTATATTCGCTTGTCTTAGAATTTAATGCATTTTTGGTGATTTATGGAAGAACCCCCCTAAAATAAATAAAAATCAGTCTAATCTGTAGTTTTGTTATATCTGGTTAATAAAAGTCACTAGACTGTTAAAAACATCAAGAAAATATACAATCTATATGAAAAATCAAGCTTATTTGGTGGGAGGTTTTATAAAATCGCAGGAATAATTTTTTTTTTTTTGAGCAACCGCAGGAATAATTATATTGTAGTAAATACATTAGAAAAAGGAAAGAGATACACGTGGAGATTAAGAGAGAAAAAGGTAAAGTTTAATGAAGATGAAATGAGAAGAACAGGTTGTCCGAGAATTGGTTCAACTCTCTCTTTTGCTTCATCCTTTTTGGTAGGCATAGGCCCGTTCTGCTTCGTTTTTTTTCTTTCATCTCATTTTCTTCTTCTACCCTTGTCATTTTGCACCTATATATCAAGCATTGATAAATAGAGGATTAAATTTACCAGAAACGTAGGATTTGTTTAGATTTTATTCAAGATATTCACCTCACTATTACTATTTAGGTCGACACTTAACCACACACTATAACCCATCCTGTTATAATCCATGACTTTTCCTTAAAAGTTTGAAGTGGTATCTTACAATACGTGAAGATATAAATCAAAGATGACTTGAAAAAATTATATACTGATTTCTATAGTTTTGAAAAAAAATATTTGTTTTCTTATAGATTTTGAAACTCTCTTTTTATTGAAACTGCCTCTTTTTACACACCCGTAATTAGGGCTGGGCAAAAAATCCGAACCCGAAAAACCGAACCGAAACCGATCCGAAAAAGTAGCACCGAACCCGAACCGAAATTGATTAAATATCCGAACGGGTTCAAAATTTCGGTATTTAAAGAACCGAAACCGAATCCGATCCGAACCGAAATATTTTGGATACCCGAATGTATCCGAAATAAATTTATATACTTATATATATACATTATTTTTATATATAATGTATATTAAAAATATTAAAAATATATAAGATACCTTTAAGTTTTCCAAAATACTCAGAAAATATATGCAAATAGTCAAAAGTAAATGTTTAAAATAGCTAAAGTATACTGAAAATACCAAAATAGTTAAATATCTATTGATTCTTTATCTAAATATTCAAAGAAAACCAATTTATATTTTAAATTAAGGTATTTTGACATATATGTTGTGAAAATTTATATGTAATATATTATTTTTTTTTATAGATTTTGAAAATTTAAAGTATATAATGAATTTTGAAAATTTAAAAACATTTTAAATGGGTTATCCGAACCCGAACCGAACCCGGAAAGATCCGAACCGAACCCGAACCGAAATTTAGAAATATCCGAATGGGGCTGAAATCTTTGACCCCAAAAACCCGAAACCCGAATGGACTGAACCGAAACCCGAATGGGTATCCGAATACCCAGCCCTACCCGTAATAATAGAGTATAATATTTCGAACAGATAATCATACGGACATGTAGTATACATAACTCTATACAAATCTTTTTTTTTTGTCAAAACTGTATACAAATCTTTTTTTTTGTCACTGACACTGTATACTGTAAAGTAGAATAGAATATATGATATATAATTGTGTTGTGATTGATAAGAGAATACAATATGCATATATATATATATATATATTGCTAATATTAACATAATGTTAACAATAGATAATGCTAACTTTCCTAAACACTTAATGTAAATATGCTAAGAATATCTTGAGATTGACTTGATCTTCAAATCTTTTCTTTTATCCTTGAGGGTCTTCATGGGTTTTATGGGCTTCACAATCTTGGTTCGTAAGATACACATCTTCCGGTCCGACATATCTCTAATACTCTCCCGCACGACAAACGTGGGATGCAACACGCAAATCTGCAATCACAAAGTAGACCACGTATGTCGTGGACACTATGTCGAGGAAACAAATCAGTAGATTCCTTCGGGAATAAACTTCAACTTAGACAAGGAAGATGAAAACTTCAGCTCTTCTTTGATCTTGACAATGGGAATACATCCCGTGGGCGCAACTGCAGCTCCAAAAACAATCGTCCTTAACTTCCTAAAAAAAAATATGAGCGTTCAACTAGAACTCCCCCGTAATGGTTAAACTATAACCAATAAATTCCAAACTATGGAATAATAAAAAAAAACCTTAAGAAATTCTAAACTATAGAAAATCCTAGATAAAGACAACTTATGTGAAATCCACAAACCCATAACACAACTAAGATCCCTCGATAATCTTTTGAACTCACCAAACCAAAAAACAATAGTAAAAAGAAAAAGAAACTCTAAAATTAGCACGTATATTGAGTTTAAACTAGAAGAAAAGAACACGTGATGTGTTTCACATCATCTTCATCATCGTCAGCAGCTTCGTGATTATCGTCAACACCACCGATGATCATAATGATTAAAGCTTAAAACTTATAATGCGGAAGCTTTAATTTTGATCCCTAAAAATCGAATGCTCTGATACCATGTAAAGTAGAATAGAATATATGATATATAATTGTGTTGTGATTGATAAGAGAATACAATATGCATATATATATATATATTGCTAATATTAACATAATGTTAACAATAGATAATGCTAACTTTCCTAAACACTTAATGTAAATATGCTAAGAATATCTTGAGATTGACTTGATCTTCAAATCTTTCGTTTTATCCTTAAGGGTCTTCATGGATTTTATGGGCTTCACAATCTTGGTCCGTAAGATACACATCTTCCGGCCCGACATATCTCTAATATATACAAATCTAATTATGTGAGATTTAGTAAATAAATTATTTTAGAAAAAACTTTGGACCTTCTATAAATGTAGGTATACCTGAACAAAGTTTAACAACAGTCCAATATCGATACTATATATGTACTGACTTATTACAGTGGTATCTCATATAAAATTATGTATAAATGCAAATAACTATGTCGTTTGAATCAGTCCGTGACAACGGTCCATAACCCTTTTTAACAGTCGTCAGAAAAACACGGTCGCGACATACACATACACGCACATACCTAAAGCCATACGTAACAAACACCATATTACATATAAGATTCTTTTTTTTTTATCAACTCATATAAGATATTATTATTATATAATTATAAAATATAGATTTCTGACACACATTTACGTACGTGTATCTATAATACGCAAATGCACCGCATAGTCTTTCTCCTCCTTTGATGGTCTAAATCTGACGTGACATCTCCCTCTCTTGTTTCTTTTCCTCTCTCTCAAAACAGAAACGTCATGTTTATCTCGGGAAATCAACGGCGGAAGGATGAGGTCGCCGCCGCGAGGAGAGAAGCTTCTTCTTGGGACTTCCCTTTCAACGACATTAACGTTCAACATCATCGTCGCTGCAACATAAGTCATGAGTTTGATATCTTGAAGAGTCCTCTTGGAGATAATGTAGAAGAGAGTAATAATCATAACCCTATTTATAGTAACAACGAGAGCGGTAAGAAGGAGACGACAGATAGTGGACAGTCTTGGTCTTCCTCGTCCTCAAAACCGTCTGTCTTGGGGAGAGGACATTGGAGACCAGCCGAAGATATGAAACTCAAAGAGCTTGTCGCCATTTACGGTCCACAAAATTGGAACCTCATAGCTGAAAAGCTTCAAGGAAGATCTGGTAAAATTATTAAATCAAATTTTTTATAATGTTTTTTTTCAAAATTTCATTTACATCAATATGTTTGATCCATCTGGGTCAGTCAATGACGTGAGCTTTATTTAAGATCTGGTAATTAAATCAAATCTTTAAAAAAAACTTTTATGGGTCTCCTTGATAAGGAAGTAGGGAAGTGACCTTTAGTAACTTAATTTTGATTTTTGGTTATAAAGGGAAGAGCTGTAGACTTCGGTGGTTTAATCAATTGGACCCGAGAATAAACAGAAGAGCTTTCACTGAGGATGAAGAAGAGAGACTTATGCAAGCGCATAGGCTTTATGGTAACAAATGGGCAATGATTGCAAGGCTATTTCCTGGTAGGACTGATAACTCTGTCAAGAACCATTGGCATGTTATCATGGCTCGTAAGTATAGAGAACACTCATCTGCTTACCGTAGGAGGAAACTCATGATTAATAATCCCCTTAAACCTCATCTTCCTAACCCTAACCCTAATTACCACTCTTTTATCTCCACTCATCATTACTTTACTCAGCCTATCCACGAGCTTAACTTTACTCATCACATGGTTAATAATGCGTCTATCACGCCTGACCATAACCAGCTTGTGTTGCCTATCAATTGTTTTCAAGGTTCTCAATTGCTCTTGTTTTCTCTCATCGGTTTGTTTCATTATCTGTCTCCCTTGCATATTTTGATATTTTGGTGTGTGTAACATTCAGGTTACGAGAGCAATGAGAATCCAATGGTTGTGAGCATGTTTGGCAACCAAATTATGGGCCGCGATAATGTTGGTGCCATGTCAGAAGGGTTATATGATTTTTCGTACATTGACTCTACGAGCCACGAGAAAGGAGTGTCAAATGAGCCAATGAGCTGGATCGGAATGGAAGGTGAAGATGAGGAGGAGAAGGCAAAGCAACAACCACAATTTTTCGATTTTCTTGGCTTGGGGACGGCATGAAACTTGAACAAATTAAGTGGTGTTATAATGAGTTAACTAAAGTTATTAATTTGGTTAGAGAAAAGCAAGTCATCTGTACTAGCTAGAAAGCAAACAAACCAAGATCCAAGTCCCTTTTGTCTGCTTTAATTAGTAAGATGTAGATTGTTGTTGTGGGGAGGTTTTTTTTAACAATTGTTGTGGGGCGTCTAATGTGTAAACATTTGATAAATCTCGCTAATTATAGTAACTCTTTGGTATATTTTTCAACTTAGGAGATTTTTTAAGAAAAGGTAAAACAAGGGATAAAAAGACTAAAGATGTGATGAGAAAAAACAATTAGAGTGAGAGAGAGAATCGAAATTAAAAGAGTGTAGTTATAAGAGTTGGAGAAAGAGACGAAGATGAGGACCTGTCAAAGATTGAGGCAGAGATTGTGCAACAGAAAGGCCAAACATGAAACATGCTAACTAAATCACACACACACATTGCATTTGTTTCTTCCCTCCAAACCGTTTTCCTACTCTTCAAGCTTCTTATCTATTTGTCTCTCTCTCATGTCACGCGGACCCACATGCCTACTATTTTCTTATATTTATATATTTTCTTGTTTTGAAATAAAAGAATACTTGCATATTTCTTTTTGAGTCATTTGCACAGAAAATAGACAATAACCTTTTAATTTGCAAGAATGGAAAATGATAATGGGGCCCAACATTATCAGGTATAAAATGACTCTGATAACCCTACTAGACATTTTCTTATTTTAATAGGCAAAATAATTTTGCAGAAGTTATTTATGTATATACAAAAATAGTGGACCCAACTATTCAAGTTTGCTCTCTCTTTTTTTTTTTTCCATCAAGTTTAATTTAATTAAAAGGGGACAAGGTCCGATAAGTAATCATACAAGCTCGAGACCCAGATCACAACAAACTTAAACAAAAGATAAAATGGGCTGACGGCCCAACACAAGGGCAATAGAGCAAACCCTAGACACACGACACGCAAGACTGCCTCAACCTGTCGGACTCGCTGAAACCTTCACAGCGCCGCAACGGCGAAGAGCGCAGCCCCTACCTTAACACTTCAGACACCGGTGGTCCTCCACAGAAATCATCTATCGGACTAACCGAGATCTCATCCGAACCACCAACTCACCCCCTCGAAACTAAATCCCGAGAACACCAACTCGACTTTATTCTCTTGTCGTCATCACTATCCACGGAGAGCTTCATCATCTCTTTGGAACTCATCCTATCTGACCCAAATTAAACCCAAAACGACAAGACAAGCTACCCTCGTTTCGCCGGAGCTTATAATCCCTTCAAGCCTCCACCGAAACCAAATTAATCACTTCTTCACCTTCCTGATACCTTGTCGGAGAACTTCCTCCCTCTATTAAGATCTCATCCAACGGCGAAGCTTCATACCCTTGTACATCTATAACCGAAAACATCTCCCGAACCATGAAACAAATTCAAACTTGAACAAACAAACAAAACCGAGAACCTGAAGCCGGCGACGTAAGGCTGACGTAGCCCTCACTTCCCGGAAGCTTGAACTGACGACGGCGAAGTTGACGGAACTTCCGCCTCTCAGCGACTAAGACCGGCGGCGACGGAGCTGTTGTAGCCTCCCCCTCCCGGAAGATCAAACAAACGATCGTCTTCACCGCTCGATACCTTCTAGCCTCCGTGTCTTTACTCCAAAACAGAAACACCGCAGGTGATGGCTGGCCAGAACTCAGACAAGACGGATGCCGTAGAATGCGAGGATGAGACACATGCGGAAGCTTTAGCTTAAAGATGACGGTCTCCGGCGACGGCACGGACGCTCACGCGCCGGCCGTACGCCGAAGATCTACTTTCTCTCTTCTCTCTACTTTCTCTCTTCTCTCTCCTCTTTTGAAAGTTTGCTCTCTCTTCCTCTCGTTTTTTTTTCTCAAGTTTTCTTGTTAGTTTTGTAATTTATTTATTTTAAAACTATTATTTTATTCAAAATTCTTTGTTCTCACTCGGTGATTCCGCCATTTCTTGTTTCCTCTCACCGCAAAACACAGAAAATGATATTTCTTCAAACCTTATGGTTTCAAGTAAAATCAAAAGATTAATATCACACTAGATTTTGGACCCGCCCGTCCGGGCGGGTGAATGTTTGAAAAATTGAAATTTGTGTATTTTGATTTGTTTGTTTAGGATAGTATTAAAGTACTATGTTTTACAACTTATAAATCTATATTATTTTGAATATTACATTTTGTGTATTTTTATTATATGATATAAAAAAATTGTTTTGTTCTGTTAATACTATATTTAATTACGGACCTTTTCCATAATAAAAGTTAAGGGACATGTAACCCAAAATTGATTTTTCATGTATCAACTCCAAAATGGCCGAAAATATTATATTGGACCGTGGTAATCAATTTGACAATGACAAAATATGATATTGGACCGTGATATGATACATATTTGAACCATGATGAAAATTCAAAGCCCAACAGAATTTTATTCCGGGAAAAAAACAGAAAGATGTACTTAATGTTTTTTTTTTGTCGGTCATCTAACCCCTCTCTCTCCTCCTCTCTCGCTCGGATCTACTTTTGTTCTCTCTCTCTCTCTCTCTTTCATTCTATCGCTCTTTTCTCTTCTCGATGTTCATCGGATTCTCATCAGTCGAAACAAAAACTGTTGAATCAAGAATCAAACCAAACAGTTATTCTTCTTACGTTCAACTGGTGGAATCAATCAAGTTGATTTAAGGTTAGTTACATATTTTTATGAGATTAACGAAATCGTTTCGAAGCCCTAACCATCATTTTAATAGATTCTTTTAATTTCAACAGTTTTGTCATTTGCATGCAGTAGATCCGCGCTTGAAGTTTCGTCTTATGCTTTAAAAAGTCAAAAACATTTCTTTCAAAAAAGACATCAATCTGGAGCTCAAGATCTACAAGGAATGTTGAATGGTTTGTCCTTGATTCTGTATAAAACATTTTTTTTTTAATTTTAACATTTACCGTATGATTAGTGATTATCAAATTACCAGTTCGAAGTAACATTGTTTGTTCATTCTTTTTCTGCCGTTTAATGATGTTTCATTATTCTGGTCAATCTGTATTAAGTGTGGAAAGTCTGATACTTGCATCAGGGTTTTAACAGAAGCGAAGTCGGGAGTCATAAATGAGGAAGCTGGGAGTCATAACTGATGAAGTTTCTAAATTTTTAAAAATGAAAGGTATAATAACTTATTCCTTTAGAGCAAATAATATCTTGATAAGTTTATTAGTCGCACCATCCTTAGCTCGGGTTTAATTGAGCAACACAATTTAAATGGATATCTGATATAGTTTGCTTTAGAGAATCCGGTTAAGGATGCTGCAGTTTTTCTGTTTTGCTATTATAAATTTTTGAATTCTGAATCACTTGTCTAGTATCTGTTTTGCTATGGTCTGACATATATTAGTTTTAGAGACAGAGTACTCGTTGGGGAGTTACAGAGGGAAATGAGGCAGAAGCGAGTAAACTTATAGATCAAGAGTTTCATGTTTCAACATAGTGATGAGGAAAGGGAAGACACGATAATCATCTAGTTCTCAGTGCTCTGCGGAGTAAGAGAGGGACATTAGACAGAAGCTGAAAAGAAGAATACAACCTTCACATGACAGCAGACTTGTAAATGGTTAGTATTCATTTTTTTTTTATATATTTTTGAATTGAATAATCACTTATATCTCTTAATAATTTGATAGGTGTTTTGAATTTAAGATACTCGGTTAGTAGTTTATTTCCTGAGAAACACTGCCTTAAGTTAAAGTTTGATACCAATTGTACTTGCATTAGTTAAACTATGATAATAGTTTGATGTTACTTTCAATTGATGTTACTGATAGTCTTAGATAAAAATAGTATCTGTTATAAACTGTAGTATAATTGGTAGGTTTGTCGAAAGATAAAGAATAACAATCTTAAAGGATAAAATTTTAATCTAGATCCAACAAATGTTGATCATTGGAGAACTATTTTTAAATATTTTATAAAATCATACTGTCATTCTCTAATTATTTTTTATATATTACATGATCTTGGATGTTCTCCAATGATTGAGAGAATTCAACTGCATATCGAAAAAAATGACAGATTACCAGGTAATCTCTAATCTTTTGATTTAGGGAAAAAAATTTATTGAGGAAAAATATATAGTTACCTTAAATATAGTGAAATGGTTGTGATTATTGCTGAAATCTAGGTTTTAGTGATACAGTTTCCATTATTTATCGATATAATTTATTGATTCATACCTTATTTGAAAAACTAATACAATTTTTTCTCATTTTTATATTTTACGCTGAATAAGCAAACACAGAAATTAATATAATCAAAGAGATGGATGAGAAGGTTGTCTTAAGGACCAGTCTACGACCAACTTCTGCAATATATTCTGCTACTTTTAATCAACACGGGTATGTTATCTTTTCCATAACGTATATTTTAGGCTAGATTGAATTAAGTGCCTGGTTTAGACAATTAGGATGTTTCCATGGTTAGTTAGGTGTGTTGGCTTATACTGGGAATTAGGATGTTGTTAAGTTATACTACGTTTATTCAAATATATGTCTGCTAGCAATGGAAACAAACCAAAGTTGCAACTCCTTTAAAATACATAAATTATCTTAAACATGAGAAAAAATTCAATATAAAATAAGACAGAAACACACCAAAGTTGCAATACATCAAAATATTAAATGTAGGTCTTATTATGAAAATAAAAACCAAAACAAAGCAATGGAGAAAAAAACCAAAGTAACAAAATCAAATCAAAGTAGCAAAAACATCAAAAACTGAAGCAATAACTCATCATAAAAGGGAAGGAACTGAATAGAATATCATCTAATTAATCTGATTTATGCTTTTCCTCCTTGATCAATTTAGTGCACATTTTCTTCGAGGATGATGTTATGTCGGGTAGATCATCCTTCTCGTCCTTGCGCTTAGAAAAGGGAGTTTTAGGATCTTCTGATGAGTTTGTATCCAACAGCATGCACTAAAATGATGGAATAAAGATTTATATCAGTCTATAAAAGAAAAGACTTAGTAATGTAGTTAAACGTAAATAAAAACCCCAGTTTCTAATAAACTTACATGAGCAGATGACATGGTAGAAGAAGTTGTTCCTATATCAGAAATAGCCTCTGAGACAGTTTCAATACTTAACACTTTATCTCCAGAACAAACCTCTAAGACAATATAGTTTCCTGATCCATTTGTGACGTTATCAGAAGTTATAGATAGCCCAAAACAGAATGACTTCCCCACCAAATCTTGAATAGGCGCAGGAAGTATCTCTGGATCTTCAATCTAGGTGTCAAAGTCGATCCAGAAAATTGTTTTAGTTTCACAAAATGAATAATCATCAAACGACACAGAACAAACATCATTATACTAACCTCTGCATAAGAACCATCCCACAAGTCCTCAGCTTTATGTCCAATGATGGACTTTGCAACAGATCCTAGTAACATTACATTGCAAGTGTCTGTGTTATCTTTAACTACCAGATGTAGTTTGAATCTAGTAGACAACACCAAAAACGTTTGTAAAAATAAGTATGATGTCCAAACTTTAAATTGTAAGTTAAAAAAAAAAAATGGAAACAACTTACTTTGGTAACACGTTAGTGATATTGGCATTACAAAGTTCACAATGAAACATTGGTTTATCACCTCTTCTCAGATTTTCATAATCAATCTTGGGTAGTTTATTGGCACGTTTCTGATGGCGGTTACAGCCAAAATAAAACCATGTCCAGTCAGTGTCGATTGCTTCAACACTGCATATGATTTTACAAATCTCCACCTGCATATATATTATTAAAGCTCATCTTAAAAAAAACCATGGTCATCTAAACAATTAAAGACACAACCTCGGAACAATTTAGTGTAACCTGATTTGCTGAAAGAACTTCCGAAATCGGTTTGACCTCAGCATCATTCCAATCATATTTGATGCGTTTACCATCCTTTTTTCCATTATCAGGCAGGGCAAGCTGTAGTTGATCATCTGACAACCTAGAAAAGAAACTTTATTTAATCATCAATCCATTAAGGACACATTTTTTAAAAAAGTAAAAATATAGCAAAGTAGACAACCTTTCTGACAACTCTAAAACTTCTGGAAGAGTTGGATTGAGGTACAGAAGTGATGCACCAAATGCATTAGTAATTTGAACCTCTCCTATAACAGAGGACGTTTATTTAAAATAATATAGGGGAAAATCAATGTAAAATATGAAGAACCAAGTGAAATACCTCTAAAGAAATTGATTTTAGCAAACCTAATCAAAGCAACAATAGATCGATCTTGGTGTTCATCGCGAAAAGCTTCAATTTGCTCAGCATAAGTACCCCATAGACAACACACAAGACTGTTTCCTCTGTTAAATTTAGAGAGTTAATTAGGGATAAAATAGTTAAGTTAACTTGCACAAAGAGAGGTTATAAGATCAAACCGTGTGTCCATTAAGCGAAATTGAACCCTCTTTCTGTCTTCTCCTTGTGCTCTGACGGTTAGAACATCACCAAGGTCATGAATTTTCCCCATCACATCTGTTAAAAAATTAAATAGGTCAGTGTGTAGATGATAATAGTCAAAATAATAAGAAATATTAAGGATGATAAGATAATATCTGCAAAACACAGTACCTATGAGGAAGGATAGCTCTTTAGGGTCATTTCCAATTTGAGAATAGTCGGAAAGATTAAGAAAAATACGATCATCAGATAAATCAGAACCTCTAACAACAGTCTCATCTGAGATATTCATCTTGTATGGATGGTGTGTTGTTTTATACTGGCCACCAGCTGTTGTCATATGAACTTTTTCAATAACCACCCATTTTCCAATAGGTATATTACGTTGAACACGGGACATGAGTGTCTTTTTGCAAGTTGCTTGGATTTTGTTTCCCTAAGAAATGAACAAAGTTATATTAGTATATTGGTAAAGGATAAAAACTCTTTAAAATATAAGTCTAAAAAGGTCGACTAAGATAGTTTACCCATTCATCTGCTAAAACCAATTCAAAAGTATCTGAATAAGGTGTGATGGATCTCCATGAATGAAGGCATTTAACTTGGACTCGCCAGTTATCTTTAAACGGCCTGAGTTTTGTGAGAGGAACAAAAGTAGTCATCATCGACATTTTTGGGAGGTTTCAGCTTTGAACGATATTGTTTGTAGGTGTAGGGAAAGATGTATATATAGTTAGCGATGAGAAAGTAGGGTTAACGCGAGAAAATTTTAGAAAGATATTTTTAGTTGTGATGTTATCATTAAAACCGAATATACATATATAATTATCTTCCTAAAAATGATTATTTTATTAACTATTCACGACTCTTAAGGAATGTAGGTTTTTAATAGTTAGATATTATGCTTGATTAGCAAGAATATATGAATAGCGAGAATATAGGAAGATAATTTTGTTAAGGAGAGTAATAAATAATTAGTTATGATTTTGAAATCCCAAAAATATATGGTGATAAGATTGTATTGTTGATCTCGGTCCGTGGGTAATAAATGATTAGGTGTGGGTGTCGAAATCACTTAGTACGCAAGTCATAAAAGAAACGACAGAGTTTTTGGTAATTATAGGTGGCGATTTTTAACAAAACGACATAGTTTAAGGCAGTGGCATAGTTTAGTAATTATTGTGAAAAAGTCTGGGGTAATTTATTTTTGTACTTCAGTTTTAATGGTTTAGATTAAATCATAGTCTCACATCACATTATTATTCTGTACTTTCAATGCAAACTTTCGTTATCCATTGTCTCGGTATTCTTATGGAGATTCCTTAGATACGAAAAGATAATATAATAATTAACCTGCTAACATAAATTACTAATGTTTACGTATTTATTAGTTTAGTCGGCTAACATTCGCTTGTTTAGCCGGCTAACAAATATTTTATACGTATTCAGATCAAACCTTTTCATGCAATATATTTGTTAGTTTAGCCGGCTAACATTTAACAAAATATTTTATACGTATTCAAATCAAATTTTTTTCATGTAATATATTTGTTAGTTTAGCCCGCTAACAAATCTAACATTTGTTTCGTTTAGCCGGTTAAAAATATATATAAACAGTGATTTGCTAACAATATATATGTTTATCGGCTATTTGAACACTTGAAGAAAATTTTATTTTATAAAAATATAATTTAATAGTCCGTGTATGATTAGTGAATGGTTAAATTTTTTGAGGACATTAATCATAAGTTAGCAAGGTTACTTTTTGAGAACATCAATCATAAGTTAGCAAGATTATCCTCCGACATTACCAGACACTTATTGTTTTTAGCTGGTTTTAAAATTTGTGTTATATGGCTATTTGAACATTTGACTGCTAACAAACTAGTTACCCAGTTATTTTGAATGGTAGTTGGTTATATAAATTAGAGGTCGACTAATATAAATAATTATCCGATCTCATTGGTGTCCCATCTCATTAATGATCCGATCTACCTTGTCCGATTCTTTTCTATTCTTCTGCTCTGAGAAATTGAAAAAAAAAAATAAAGTCAAAAAGACTTAGATATCATCGAAAAGGATGAAAGTTTAAAGAGCAAGGTAAAAAATTAGAGGAAGCAACATAATATATGGGATGGGACGAGACTTACGAGTTGGCAATAAAAATGAGTCACAATAACAAGAGCAAACACATGCAGAAGATCAGAAACAACAGAAGCAGAGGACTTCCTCGACGGTAACGCCAGCTCCGGCAAAAAAATATTATTACAAGAAGAATAGCTATTTCTCTGAAGGTACTGGTATGAATTTCATTTCTCAGATTCCTTTGTTGTATCCAACAAAAACACATAAGCAACAAGAAAATTTCAAAAAAAAACAGAGGAAGAGGAGGAGAAAATATTTGTTTTTATTTAATATCTGAAATATAAGCTTATCCATTAATCACAAATTTCTCTCTGATTTTCTTTGTACTTCTAAGAAACAGCACTGGGTAAAATTATGAAAGACATCAATGAAAGCAGGTGAAGTAGGAGTGAGAGAGAAAGCTTAGGCAAATCAGGGAACAAATGAAAGTGAGGCGGAGGAGAGAGAGACAAAAAAGAAAATGAATTGGAAATGAAAATAAAGTAATAGGAGAAAAATGGTTTAATAGGTTTTGTTTAGGTTCTCATAGGGGTAACAGTGCCATTATGAAAATTAAACAGTGAAAATTCCATTTTTGCAAATATAGCTGTTATGTTTGTATATGGATGCCAATTTCTCTTTTTTTTTTGATAAATTCTATCGGTTCCCATGAGTTACCGGGAAGAACATACTTATTGCTATAGAACAAACCAGTTATTACACTATATGATCTAAGTTTGGAATACCTTCCGACTAATACGAAGAAATAAATTGATTATATGTTACGATCCACTATGTAAACCAGTTGGACTAAAACGCAAATTTAAACTGATCAAATAATGATATTTTAATTTCCAAAAAAAAATTCTTGTGGTAAAATTAGTTTTGCTTTTGAATAATTTGTTATTTTAGTATCATACATATAAGTAAATGTAGGTTTTCATAATTTTAAAAGGAGTACTCATTATGGTTATTTATTTATGACAAGTATAAAACTTATATTTGAAGATTGTATTAATTTATGAAATCAATGAATATTTAAAACTTTACAGCAAATATCAATATATTTCAACCAAACCCGTCAATGTTATAGAGGCGATTAAAAATATATATTTCCATTCGTATTCATTTTATAAGTTCTACTTCAAAACGTTGTCTTCGTTTATATATCTGCTATCCACCAACGTAATTTCGTCATTCCCAAATAATTATGTTGTGTGTTCATTTATGAATTGGGCTCACGTGCAACACTACCTGTTTAGACGTTTTACTACACTACACATGGTATATTTTTTCATGGTACGAATGTTCATAAAGTACAAATTATGATGTTAAGCATTTCATTGTCCTAACAATTTGCGAACGGCGTTCATAATTCCTGATTCCCTACTGTTGTTTGGTTTTATATTTAAAATTACTACCCCTAACAATTTGCATTATGTATTATTTTTTCTTATAGATTTTGAATATAGTAAAGAGTTGATTAACAATTAGTACAGAAAAGATCAGAGTAGTTCGTGAAATGTCAAAAAAAAACAAAAAATTTCTGTTTGAAGTCTTCTCAACGAGACAACAAGACCGGGAGGAAACCAACACGGTACACTTGCAAAATTTCCCTCACCATTGGGCTTAAACCCTTCAGGAGCTATTCCTAAACGCCGTCTGGAGTTTCTTCCGATAGGCCCATTGGGCCTAAACCTTTCAGGAGCTATTCCTTTCCGAATCTCGTTGTTGGCTTCTTTTTTTTTTGTGTAGCTAACTCCAACAATATTTCATGCTAAAAGAGAATGTATAGTTTTTAAAATAGAAAGATGTATGTGTTTAATCTGAAATATAAGGTTGAAATATGTATCTAATCTAATTCCATGAATAAAACCATATTTCTTGCTAACAAAAGAAAAAAGCATTTCCTAGCATCACTCTCTAGCTACATCAACAAAGGAAAAGTGTTTTTCTTTTTCCTTTCATAGGAAGAATGGAATGTTTGCGTGGACTGAAAGTTAGACGTAGTGGACATACAAAATGACATTAGAAAGAAAAATGATTCCTAAGTGTATTTTCTTTTTCCTTTAGATACTTTTCTTCTCCAAAGAAAGGTGTTCTGCTTTTTCTCCTTTCCATAAAATACATGTTCATCTTGTTATATTCTTTCTTAAAAGTATTCTATACACTAGGACAAATAAAGAAATAAATGTTAACTTAGAAGCACATTACCAAAGAAGACACCATAACTCAGGTGACTGTGGGTATATAAATGTGATAGTTATTAAAAGTTTTTTTTTAATTAAAAGTTATCTGCATCAATTTTTTTTCTTTTGGTAAGTTAACTGTTCTGAATGCAAAGATGAACAGAGTAAATAAATTATAAATGTATCGTTGACAGATGTGAGGGCTAAACACAAAGCTGACAACCCCAAAATGTTGCATGCATTTTGCAAAATCAAAAGTTGATGAGAACACTGGTGGCGTGACAACCAGATATTTTAATCGGTGTGGCTGTCCACTTGGCTGCGTCCTCTTTATCAAGGTCACCACTTAAGGCCTCTGCTCACATTCCCGGGAAAACAGGATAACCTTATTTTTCCATTGCCCTAGTCTGTACCTGAAACCAGGTGTTTTGCTCGGAGGCACAAACACGGAGCTCCAAACATTCTTCTCTGGATCATACACTCCCATTTCCGGATTGAACCAGTCGAAGAAATACGCTTTGTTCATAACAACAGTGTAGGAGTGCACCGACAGTGTTTGCCCGGAGTCTAACTTTTCCCATGTCTTTGTCTTGGGGTCATATATGTCGATGAACCTCCATCTATTGCCTGAAAAAAAAAGATAATCTTCATCAAAGTATGAAAGAATGTATTAACTCGGAATCATAATATATGCACAGCTCTTCTATTCCCACCTACAACGAAGAGTTTGGAATTAAAGGAGAATGCGAAGGCACTAAAGCCGTGGCTGTGTGGACAATCCATGAGGCTCCATTCGTTAGTTTTCGGGTCGTATACTTCCGAGTTGAGAATGCTATCATCACCTGAGGTATAGCCTTTGTTCACATACAAAAGACCGTCCACTACAGCATATGTAAAGCAGTAACGGGGTATGTTCATGTCTGCCAGTTTTCTCCACCTGTTTATTATCAACGAACAAACCCACTAAGAATAATATTTATCACAAATTTATCAACGAGACTCAGACCTGTTAGTAGCAGGATTGAACTCGTAAACATCCGCAAAAGCAGCCCTCGCCAATTCTCCACCGACGAACACGATTCTACCATCGAGCACCACGAGGCCGTAACCACCCTTCGAAGGCCCCGGGGCGGGAGGGATGCGTCCAAGATTGTTACCGGAGCCATCGAAAACTTCCAAGTACTGGTCATCCACTATAACACACATTAACTCTTCCAACGATCCCGTCAACTTTCGGACGGCTACGTAACGCTCGCTCCTGAGGTATCTTCTCCATCGCCAGCACACCTGAGAAATGGCCTGAAAGCTAGAGCGCGGGACTCGCGAGAGGCACATCTCTGCTACTTCGTCCACCAAGCCAGGTATTAATGTCATCGTCGACGACTTCAAGATTGTTACCAGTCCTTCCGGTTTTGCATCATTAGCTTAGTTCAAAGCTTCATATAAATAAGAGACCATTACAGAACTTTGGATTTTGTATCCATTATTATTCAGTAATTGATATTAAATATTTTACTAAATTTTTGGATCATTATATATTTAAATAATCTCTTATTAAAATTTAGTGGATTTTCAAATCTTGTGTTTCTATTTATGATAGGAAAATTGCATTTTATAACCATGAAAAATCTTTTATTAGGTAAGTAATCATCACTTATATTATTCTATATGTTTGTATTTTAATTGCAATTTTTAATCCATTATTATTAATTGATATAAAATATTTTACTATAATCTTGGTTATTATTTTAAATTATCTCTATTAGTTTTTAAAGATTTTTCAAATCTTGTGTTACTATTTGTAACACCCTTGCTAAAAGATAATAGTCCTTATGTTATATATATATATTTTTCTTTTGGATTTTTAATGGCTAAAATCGAGTGTTCAATGATAGATATATCATTTTAACTCAAAACAACAAGAAAATGTAAAATATTGATGAATTATGGCAAAAATAACCTTTTTTTTGCAAGGTCATTCCTTTTTTAAAAGTCTTCTCCCAATAAGAGACCATTTACAAAAACTGCTCCAAAGATAAAGGAAAAAGCTAAAGAGGACCTAATACAAAACATTTTATAGAATAGAAATCAAAATGAAGCAATGCTTATAGCTGAAACCCTCCTTTCAACCCGGTTGGATGAAACGGAACCAGGTTCCCAGAAAGGTAGTAGAGATTTGATTAGTGGTGGTTGTCACTGATTGAGATGTTGTCTTTCTATCCAGTGCCGCTAGCTTAGCCCTTAGAAACAGAGTAATTTCCTTCTTGTTAATATCAGCTGTCCTTGATGGAGTTTGATGCAGTCTTCCACAAAAATAGCCATTGATTGTCAAGAAAATGTAAAATATTACAAACCAAAAAAAAATATTACAAACCAGTAGTAAAACACATCCATTGTATCCTCAACAAACCGTCACTTCATTTTCGTGGTAATAACATTTCTAGTTATCCTAATAACTTCGTTATCACTTGGACACTCTGTCGATGGAGATGTGCCGTTCTTACCTAAACATGTTGTGATCACTAACAAATTGGTCACACGTGAAGTAATGAAATAAATAAATAGGTTTTGCTATTTGAAATCATTTTGCATTAACTGTTTGACAAATTTGTTACATATCTGACACTTTTCTCTTTTATTAATTGTTATATTTTCATAAGAACATGAAATTTCATTATGTTTGTTTATGTTCTCTCTAAATCCGAAACGATATTTGATAATATTTGTGGTGGATCTAAAACGCTCTCTTCAATGAAATCAAGAATGGTTCAAGATAAAAGAACAACAAATTATAAAAACTTTGTAGACCACAAATATTGATACGAATCACACGGAAAAGGAATCTAAATCGAGATGGAGTTATGAGCTACATCCAAGATGAATGTTTTGTATTTTGTATTCAGATGAATTATTACTCATCAGTTCATTTCTAACGCAAACAAAAACTTCGAAAACACTCAACAATAAAGTGGGCAAAGCACCTAGGAGATAATAATTCTCAAAGTGGATGTAACTTTAGCAGAGTGTTTGGGTGCACTCTTTCCATGTCACTGGATCATCGTAGTGGTCGTCTACAGACCATGCATATATGCTTTTTCAATACATTATTTTATAAATGGTTTTCTTAATGATACATATTATGTATAATAGCTTTTTTAACAACATTATATATAATAGCTTAGAGCACCTCAATTGGAAGTTTTAGTTTTGGAGTTCCAAACTTACATATATGTGTATTATATATTATATATGTGTTTTGAGTTGAATTTCCTGTAAATTTTAAACTTCGCAATATATATATATATATGTAATTTTAAAACCACAGAACTAGAAACCTTCACTGGAGATCTGTTGTTTATAACAATGAAAATTTAATCTTTTTATTTAAGATATCTAGGAAATCAAGTAATATGATTCCATACAAAGAAAAATATTATACATCCACTTCGAAGAAAATCTTAGATCACCTTGAGCAGAATCAATCTTGAGGAAGAAATAAATTATAGCCAAATATCACATCCTGATCTAGCACCAGAGGCTGTAGGAGGTTTAGCTCACCAGTCATGGCGACAGTCTACTTAATCAAATAAGCAGTTTGGTGTAATCCTTAGCCCATTTTCAAATAGTTCATTCAAACCATTTGGTTGAAATGACTAATAAAGAAGTGTGATACACGTTAACTAAGTGTCCATTAGGATAGATGTCGAGTAAAGACCGTAACCTAATAAGTGTACAAATTTTATTCTTATCTGACCTCGGGGTATCATAGATTCTGTCTAAACACTTCAAGTCAAAGAAGAAAAAGTTACCCAAAAGTTCCAAAATTTAAAAATATATACTATATAAAAAAACGGTGTAAAACCCGGAGGTATTTAAGGAAAGGGAAACAAATAGTCAAATACTAAAACGTAAAATGCGAAAAAGTAAAAAAATAAAATAAAACAAAGGAAAAAAGAAAGTGGAAAGGGTCAAGAAAGCATATATTCCATCCTCCAACAGAACCCCACTCAGGTTTCCAGATATGGTGTTAGAATAAGTTTATAAAGACCAAGAAGAGAAGAAAGAGAAGACTCCAAAAGAGAAGACTCCAACAACTACATGTAAAGTATAATCTCCATATCTGTGCCAACAAATCCAATCTTTCTTGAACCATTCTTGATTGTTTATATAGAAGATGGATAATGATAAGAATCACAAGGCAGAGGAAGCTAAACCGAGATTGAGATGGAGTTATGAGCTTCATCACAGGTTCATCGACGCCGTTAATCAACTCGGGGGACCAAACAGTTCTGTTTCAGTTCCCTTTCTCCTTTTGAAACCTTATCAGGTTTGGGTGATTAGGTCTTATTTCTTTGTTAGTTTTTCATTTTTTGTTTTGTTATGTGGTGTTTTTAGAGGCGACGCCTAAGGGTTTGATGAGGATTCTTGAGATTCCTGAGCTTACTTTGTACCATCTCAAGAGTCATTTACAGGTTTTTCAGACAAACTACCATTGATTCTAACTTCTTGAAATTTACAAACTCTAAATCGGCTGATCCATTCTTGTTCTATATATTTTTACTCTTCAGAAATATCGGCTCGAGATAAGAGAGAGATTCATTGGTAACAAGCAAGATGGTTATAAATCCTTTGATCACCGATGATGTTTTACCTGTTAAGACTTTAAATTTATTAATGTTGTTCAGAGAGTTTGATCTATCCTGATCCTTGGTTGTTTATGATGTTTTCTTATGTTAGTTTCTTCAGCTGCAAAATCCCAAGAACGTCAGAATCAAAAATATTTTGGAGATCAACCTGACGTCATTGTCACAGAAGAAAAAGATGACGAACCTAACAAGTAATGACCATCATAAAATAAATAATATTAATAATTTCATAGCTAGAGTTCAGCCTCTTTGAATTCATTTTCTTCGTTTCATAGAAGCAGAAACTTGCAAATCAAGGAAGCGATAGAAATACAATTGGGAGTCCAGAAGAAGCTTCACGAACAAATCGAAGTAATAACATTATGCTTCTGAATGAACCACAATGTGTACAATGGGAGGTTCCTTTCTTTAGAAGCTTGAACGTTTCTGCTCTTTTTTACGTGCAGAGGAAGTTACAGGACAGGATAGAGGCACAAGGGAAATATTTAGAGTCAGTGTTAATGAAAGCTCAAGAAACTCTCTCCGCCTCCGGTTACAGATCTTCTAATCTCTATGGAGCAGCATGGACGGCGAGTAGAAGTTGTCTCAGTTCGGAAGATGACGAGGCTGAGGAAGAATACGATTTCTTGGGTCTCAAGAAAGCGGAAAATAAAGGGATTGAACCAACGAGAAGTTTAGTTGACTGCTCGTTGGCATCATCAGAATGCTCAGAAGCAGAACAGGATATTCATTCTCTGACCATTATGAGGAGATCAAACAAGCTTCAGTTTACGGAGAAACCAGAGGAAGTGATGGATCGGAAGAAGAGAAGGTGGGACGATGTCGTTTGCGTGGAACAATCTATCCGGAAGAGAGCCTTTTAAAGACCACGACGATGAGGACTTGGGTCTGAGTTTAAATAGTTTCAAGGTTGTGGAAACATGTTCCAAGTCCAAAAAAATAGGACTAGTCTATTGGGTTACAAGAAACCTGAGCCTTTTAATAAGATATGCTAAAATATACTACATCGTGTCTATGCATTATCCGTCCATATATATATTACATAGATTCTTGTGGGTGGAAAACTAAAAAAAGTTTTTGAAAATACCAAAATTAAATACATGAAATTCAAGAAACAAAAACCCTAAGTCTTCATGGAAGAGAAAAAAAAAAAAGGCACAAGGCTTTTTACATAAGTTTATTTTAAACCCTAATTCTAGGAATCAAAAACACATCATGTGCCACCAGATCCAGCAGTGTTACCATTACCGTCATGACCAGAAGAATCTCTAACTCTCCGACCACCATCAGAACTAAACATAACCCAAATCTCTCTCCCATCGTTTCTTTTCTTCTCAACCTCATCTCCCTCAACAGGCATCTCGTGCCTACAAACAGGACACGACCCATGAAACCCTAGCCATTTCTCTATGCAACCTCCATGAAACCTATGCTTACACGGCATCTCCTTCACCGTATCCTCCTCCTTCCATCCCTCCAAACAGATCACACACACTCCTCCCCAGCCGTCGGTATCAACGACCCGCATCGCATCGATGGAAGCCTTGGACGCTGGAGGATGACCTTCCTCGCGTGACTCAAGTAAGTCACGAAGCAGAGGATTCAATCCTGATGACTCCTCGAGGACGATCATTCCTTGTGTAAAAGGGTTGACTAGAATGATTCTCTCACGCCACGAAACAACGTTGTCGTTTCCATCTAAGAAGCCTAAGAGGGAAGGCAAAAAGAGGTATAGATCTCTGTTCCTTGTAAATCTTGTGGAAACAGAAGAAGTCTCTCTTCCAACTGCAGCTTCTTGTTCTGTAGCCATCAGAAACAAAAGAAGAGAGACTCTTCTTCTTTTTTCTCAAATGATTATGAACTGGACCTAAATAATGTAAGTTGTGTGACAGTGATTGGTATTATCGACATGTCTATCCGTTAGCAGATACTAATGTCACACTTTCTCTGACTTTTTGCTCTATCCGAAGAGTGTCAATGCCTGAATTCTCCTTACACCTTAGAGTATATTAAAAAGACGACGAAGGGTGTTTTTGGTATTTGGAAATCAACATTCGATGTGTTGGACGTATCTAAACATACGCAAGGTGGATAAAAGCACGAACATAAGGTTTCACTAGTTCCAAATCCTTACCTGATGCGACACGAGTCACTCTAAAAAATATACAGTATAGTGTGGTCCTATGACTCCATACCACATGTCGAATAAGAAGACATCAAATGAAATTTCAGATATATAATTAAACTAAAGTAAACTACATATCTAATTTACTCTATGCTAACAAACCAAATCAGAACCATGTTATCTTTTATGTACATGTGAACGCAGACGTGAACCAAAACGCAAAACTGAACAAAAACATGTGCGTTTACGTTTCTGTATTTGACGGCAGCAAAGAGAGCGTTTGGTTTCAAGAGGCAAGTCATCTCGGCACGGATTTGGTAATATGAGCAACCACATAACCATCTTAAAATTTCAAGAGGCAAGTCATCCATCATTAATGATCATTCCATGCTTCCTCAGGGTCAGCAAACCAAATATATATGATAAAGACCCAAGTGCGAGAGAAAACAAACCAAGCCTATGTATACTCTCAATCACAAGAAAGCTTTCTACGGTTCGTTAGTCGACCAATTGTATAAGTAATGGTTTGTTATATAGACATCTCCGCAAATCAGTAAACTTCCATATCAACATCTAGCTGAAGTAGTAGACCTGTGCATTCATGTTTCATTTGTCACGCCTTTTTATATATAAAACCTTACAGGAGAGGCACAGAAACATAATCAGGACTGAGTTACCAATTGGTGGGTCGTTCAATTAACGAAACCATGACTATGCTTTGATTTTCAGGCTAATGATCTCTGCTAATAAAACTTATGGCTCACACAGCTGAGAGGGTGGAACCTAAAAATTAAAATGTACCTGCTTGCTTCTATTCCAGCGTATCATCTCCGAACAGAACCTCCACCTTTAAAGATTCAAATCTCCAATATATTTTATTAATTGTAGATTGGTTTTTATGATTTTGTGATCCCTTCTACTCCTTAGTTGCTTGGTCGGATTCAGGTTTGATCTTATATAGACACGAACATACAATATATCAAACATTTGATTGATTTGACCCAAAAAAACATTTCTTCCAAACCTCAAATGTTCTTTTACAATTGATTCAGATAGTCAGTTTTTGATTGATAAGAAAAATGTCATATTTGATACTTTTATAAAGATTGACATTTTCATATTTGTTTACAAAGTGTTATTTAAAAATTTCAATACAATATATCCTAGTTTAAATTTAGTATTAGTTGTAAAATACAATAATTTTATTTATCTCAAACATTATTAATTAAATAATTGTATTTATTAAAGACATCAATGTATATTACTCTAATATATATGTAAATAATATTATTTCCTAGTCTTTCTTTTGTTTCCCAAAAGATGTTTTTGTAGGCAATATTATTTTTTGTTTAAACAAGTATTATTCCATATTTTAATGTGATTTAATGTGTTAATTTTTTTACTCATTTAAATAATCAATAAAATCTTATTTTAAAAATTTCATTACTTAATTGTACATTAAATAAAGATATATATATTACCAGTGTAAAATGTATCAAATAATATTCTTTGCAAAACTGTTATTTAGAGATAAAAATATCAATGGGTTTAACCAACATGTCAAAACACAATAACCATACAAAATGTAAACTATAGGTATATGGTTCGGAACGAAACCCACGAGCAGAGAAGTCCGCTTCTATTGTATTGCTTCCGCCCCTATCCTTCCTTTCTATCATTCTTCAACTATAAACCTCCACCTTCAAATCTCTTTCTCCTATATGATCCTATCGCTGCAAAAACAACAAAAAAAATATATCCATACTCGTCCTTCAACTTCTCGTTATTCTATTATTTTCCCCCAAATCTCTTCGCGGAAGCCAAGAACACATCCCAAACCCTAATCCGATCACCTCCCCTTCCCCGATTCTCCACGGTTAGTCTCCGATCTCCTCGATCTATTGCTTTTTTGCTCGGATTTGATTATTTTTCCGTTTTCGATTACTCGGATTCAGGTCGTATATCTTCTTCGTCTCCAGGGTGTGGTTTGAATATGAGTAACCAGAAGAAGAGGAATTTCCAGATTGAGGCGTTCAAGCACCGCGTCGTGGTGGATCCAAAGTACGCCGATAAAACCTGGCAGATTCTCGAGCGTGCGATCCACCAGATTTACAATCAAGATGCTAGCGGTCTCAGCTTCGAAGAGCTTTACAGGTCTCTCTTTATCTATCTCTGTACAAATCGTCTCTTATAACGGTTTAGATTTTCGAATTTAGGATCTGAATGCATTATTTGATTTTGAATCTCTTGGCTCCAGAAACGCGTACAACATGGTTCTCCACAAGTTCGGCGAGAAGCTCTACACAGGCTTCATCGCCACCATGACCGGTCATCTCAAGGAGAAGGCGAAGCTCATCGAGGCGGCTCAGGGAGGTGCCTTTTTGGAGGAGCTAAACAAGAAGTGGAACGAGCACAACAAGGCGCTTGAGATGATACGTGACATCCTCATGTATATGGATAGGACTTACATCGAGAGCACCAAGAAGCCTCACGTTCATCCCATGGGGCTTAGCTTGTGGAGGGACAACGTTGTGCATTCCGTTAAGATACACGCCAGGCTTCTCAACACGCTTCTTGATCTTGTCCACAGGGAGAGAACGGGGGAGGTTATTGACAGGGGGCTTGTGAGGAATGTGACTAAGATGTTTATGGACTTGGGGGAGTCTGTGTATCAGGACGATTTCGAGAAGCCGTTTTTGGAGGCTTCGTCTGAGTTTTACAAGGTTGAGTCGATGGAGTTTATTGAGAGTTGTGATTGTGGGGAGTACTTGAGGAGAGCTGAGAAACGTCTGACTGAGGAGATTGATAGGGTGGGGCACTACTTGGATGCTAAGAGCGAGGACAAGATTACTAGTGTGGTTGAGAGAGAGATGATTGCTAACCACATGCAGAGGCTGGTTCACATGGAGAATTCGGGTCTTGTGAATATGCTGTTGAATGATAAGTATGAGGATTTGGGTAGGATGTACAACTTGTTCCGCAGGGTTACCAATGGTCTCGCTACTGTTAGGGATGTTATGACCTCGCATCTAAGGGAGATGGGGAAGCAACTGGTTACTGATCCGGAGAAGTCGAAGGATCCGGTGGAGTTCGTGCAGCGGTTATTGGATGAGAGGGATAAATATGACAGAATCATCAGCACCGCGTTTGGTAATGATAAGACGTTTCAGAACGCTTCGAATTCTTCGTTCGAGTATTTCATCAACTTGAATACTCGTTCTCCTGAGTTCATCTCCTTGTTCGTTGATGACAAGCTAAGGAAAGGGCTCAAAGGTATCGCTGATGTGGATGTGGAGGTCATCCTCGATAAAGTGATGATGCTGTTCCGTTACTTACAAGAGAAAGACGTGTTTGAGAAGTACTACAAGCAGCATTTGGCTAAAAGGCTTCTCTCTGGCAAAACCGTGTCGGATGACGCAGAGAAA
>NW_026616209.1:0-28415 GCF_000801105.2 Raphanus sativus | reverse complement strand
CAGACATCACTAAATTAAATGATATAGGTCTTTGTTACCAAAAAAATGATATAGGTCTTACACCATGATGCATAGCAATTTTCTGACTTTTTTACGATCGTCGTTTTCTGGATTGGGCATCATGTATCTTTGCATGTCCACAAGTTTAAGCTTGAAAAATTAAATAGAGCGGCAAACTGTGCGTATGGTGTGTCATATGTGCGTATGGTGTGGACGGGTAACGAGTACAAATCAAACAGATAGGAGTAGAATAAAACATCTCCAAAACAAAACGTTCTAAGAATTTATAGTAGGAGAAAGAAATTTCAAACTAATTAAATACTAGTATGAGTGTGTGGCTGGCCATGAATCAACATGGAGACCCAATAGCCGGTAGCCAGCACAGCACTAGCGAGCGTAAGAGACACAGTCATGGCTAACTGCACCTAAGAAGAACGAAGCCACATAAACAGTCTAGGTTCATGCTTCAGGGCAGGGGCCCACTATTTTCTTAAAAGTCAACTCCATCCCCCAAATAAATCGCTCCTTTCTTTTGACCTTTTCGCTTTTCTCAATTCGGAGACAAGTGGCTTTTTTGTGAAAACAGTTCGATCTAACCGCTTCGATGTGTTTCTAGTTTCCATGACTTCTGTCATTATCACTTCATATACCTTTTTATTCTTCCCTGAAAACAATGGAATATCATAATCACGAGTTTTTATCTCTTTTAATTTAAGATTATTTCAGTTAAACACCAAAAGACGAATTTATTAACAAAACGTTTCTTTCTACTGCGAATTCTTTGTATTTTAAGTGCTTTTTTTTCCCAGTTTACATATTTCTCTGTTTATTTATTAATATTTTGAGAGAAATTCAGCGAACCTGGACACGATTTGGGTTTGCTAATTTTAATGTTTTTAACTTAGAAAATAATAGTGAACGATCTGGCGTTTCAAATCTGATAAAGGGGAGGTTGTAACTGTGTCTCTCGTGAACTTTCTTCTACTTCTTAAATATTTGTTTATTTCTTTTTATGTTATTAAAAAGTTCACTTTTCGTATAAAGAAAGAAAGAAAACCACGTGAGAGATCTCTAGAGGAAAAGGCTACAAAAACGAGATCGAATTTCTACTTCTTTTCCAGGTAAGTGGTGGTTTTCACCTTCCAACTATCAATGGTTATGCATCTTTTTGTTACTTTACCCACTTTTTGTTTCATCATTTTATATTTATTTCCCCGTTTATAGAATACACGTGCGTATATGCTTAATCATATACACTTTTATTGTTAAAACTTAATCATAGTTCTGATCAGTTCATTTTTCGATAGTTTTACCGTGTGATACCAGAATCACCATCACGCATTATATAATTGATCGAATAAGCGTGCATAGCACCATTATATCCATTAGAACGTTCCTTTGATAATATATCAATTAACTCAAATTTCAATCATGCATACACCGTTCTTGTTTAGTTGTATTAATCACAAAGTCATAACATTTGGTTTTCATTTTGGCAGTTTGACTCTAGTAACAATTTTTTTTTAGCTTAACGTTTTAATATGTGCATATAAATTGGAAACCCCAATTGCTATGAAATATGTTTGGTTGAAAACTTATAAGAGCAGCCAAAGTATTAGAATTAATCCAGCCACTCCATATCACCTTGCACAAAAGACAGGCTTTCCTTGGAATTATAATTAGCAAGTTAATTCGAAATTGACAGAACAGCTACATAGTTTGAGTTTGGACAAGATGTAAAGTCCAGAATAGAACTTTTGAACCACTAAAAATAGAGCATATGTGTATATGAGTTAGGTTTGTTTTGTATCTAGTTAGGTACTTAGGTCGTCTTTCTAAATTTGTGTTCAGTTCGGTTTGCATTCTGGGATTTTTAGGTCTTGTTTCTAATATTTCTGTTCAAGCAACCAATATCTAAGAAAATCTGGATGTCAAATGTTAATTAAGTATATTATTTTCGAATATTTTTCGAATATTGCAATACATCTTAATTCTTAATCGTCTACTCAAAGCTTTAATTAAATTAAATACTAGGAAACTGAAAGAAGATAAATAACGTTAAATTCTCGTCCTTGATTGATATATATTGGTATTATAATAAATATCTATATTTATCTCAAAACATCTGCACATCGCCACGTGGCAGTGCCAGTGCTAGTCAACGACCTCTCTTATGGCAGACAGTTAACTAGATTATTGAATTGAGATTGTTTGCAGTTATGCGCATATGTAATTTGCTACAAAACCATTGACTTAGTTTGTTTTAACATAAATGTCGACAGACACAAAGAATCAATTTGCAATCTATTTAGACTTTTCATATTTGATCATGCATTTGGTCTCTTACCTATCCACATTCATCAATCTATACGATGACACGCTCTTCTCATAATTAATTAAAATCAATCTCCTAAAATTTTCACTATAAATAAGCTGCATCAATGTTGCTACAAAATCACACTTTGAGTCACCTACAAACCATATATCCAGCTATCTATTCTATCTCCTGGTTCGATTATATATCCTCAAACTGATTTTAAACCAAACCTCAAACATTGTGACTGAATTAACCTAACTAGTCTCTTGTCCTGTTTTGTAGATACATAGCTATGGCCTCGAGAGCTCATCCTGTGGACGGTGATGCAAGTCCGGGTACGGACGGTGGAGATTTTCCGATCAAATCATCGCCTCCACGGCATAAAGTTGGGATCCCACCGAAGCAGAACATGTTTCATGAGTTCATGTACACGTTCAAAGAAACTTTCTTCCACGATGATCCTCTCAGACATTTTAAGGATCAGCCTAAGTCCAAGCAGTTCATGCTCGGTCTCCAATCTGTCTTTCCGGTTTTCGATTGGGGACGTAGCTACAATCTCAAGAAGTTTCGTGGTGATCTCATTGCCGGTCTAACCATTGCCAGTCTCTGTATTCCTCAGGTAAAAAAACCTATTCACACTAGTTGACTTGTGTCACAAGTCATCTATCCTTGCTTTGTTTATAAAGTATATTCTATGATGATTCCAGGATATCGGATACGCTAAGCTCGCGAATCTGGACCCCAAATACGGTTTATGTAAGTTTGAATTTTACTTAACTTTGAGTAATAACACATGGGATGGGACAACTCATAAATCTATATGGTTGAAAATGGTTTTACAGATTCGAGTTTTGTTCCTCCATTGGTGTATGCATGTATGGGGAGTTCTAGGGATATAGCAATCGGACCCGTCGCTGTGGTTTCTCTGCTGCTAGGTACTCTCCTTCGAGCTGAGATCGATCCAAACACAAACCCTGATGAATACCTCCGCCTTGCCTTCACCGCCACGTTTTTCGCGGTGTCACCGAAGCAGCTCTTGGCTTCTTCAGGTTAGGGTTCTTGATTGATTTTCTTTCCCACGCGGCCGTGGTTGGATTCATGGGTGGTGCAGCCATCACAATCGCTCTTCAGCAGCTTAAAGGGTTCCTAGGGATCAGAAAATTCACCAAGAAAACCGATATCGTTGCTGTTTTAGATTCTGTCTTCAGTGCAGCTCATCACGGTGTAAGAACTCTTGTTTTGTGTTATTGATTCCTCCATTGTGTAATATATTTCACTAATACATGTCAATTTGGTTTATGCAGTGGAATTGGCAGACTATACTCATTGCTGCATCTTTCTTGACCTTCCTTCTCACCTCTAAACTCATTGTAAGAAATTATATACTCCATCCGTTTCTAAATAGACATACTTAAAAAAAGTTTTTGATGTTTCAAAAGAGATGTTTTCATATTTTAATATAATTTTTAGTTTTTTCAAAAATTGTGTAACCAATAATATTTTTAGAATTTTCTAATATATTTTGTAATTGGTTAAATAGTTTTAAATTTATATTTTAATCATATTTTTTAGATGAAAACAAGTTTTTTAATAGTTGTGCACTAATCTAAAACTTCAAATATTTTGGAACAGAGGGAATATATTGTAATATCATAATAGTTTGTTCTTATTGTTTTGATCTGTGAATCGGATATCTCTTGGTTTGTTGATGGAACAGGGGAAAAGGAGCAATAAACTGTTCTGGGTTCCAGCGATTGCACCACTGATATCAGTTATCATTTCTACCTTCTTTGTCTACATAACCAGAGCCGACAAGCAAGGAGTCCAAATTGTAAGAACTCCTTTGTCTATTCTAAGTAGTTACTTGCCTAGCAAGCTTTCCGACTTTGTGTTAACTTGTTTCCTTCTCTAATGAATAAAGGTGAAACACCTTGACAAAGGGATCAACCCTTCCTCTTTTGATCAAATTTACTTCTCCGGAGATAACTTGGCAAAGGGGATTCGTATTGGTATAGTCGCTGGAATGGTCGCCTTAACAGTAAGTTACAAATCAACAACTAAGATTTCAATTTAAAACCAATTAGTTAGAAGTCAAGACTTGAATATTTTAAATGTTTTAAGGAATAATTAGACGGTCATTAGGTTTTATGTAATGGAGTAGTGTCTATACGCCGCCTAAATTGTTTTAATTAACAAGATCATTTTCTAACACTGAATATATTAATGTTTTCACAGGAAGCTGTAGCAATTGGAAGAACGTTTGCTGCAATGAAAGACTACCAAATCGACGGCAACAAAGAGATGGTAGCACTAGGTGTTATGAACGTTGTTGGGTCCATGTCTTCTTGCTACGTAGCGACTGGGTCATTCTCAAGATCAGCTGTAAACTTCATGGCTGGATGTCACACCGCGGTTTCCAACATCATAATGTCAATCGTTGTTCTCTTGACACTGCTCTTCCTCACTCCTCTCTTCAAGTACACACCAAACGCAATCCTAGCAGCTATCATCATCAACGCGGTGGTTCCTTTGATTGATATCCAAGCTGCGATTTTGATCTTCAAGGTCGATAAGCTCGACTTCATCGCTTGTATGGGAGCTTTCTTCGGCGTCATCTTTGTCTCCGTTGAGATCGGACTTCTCATTGCCGTATGTCTCACGCTATCTAAACCCTAAATCTATGCCATCATGAATGACTCTAATTCCAGCTCTGTCTTAGTTTGCTGATTTTGTTTTGTGTGTGTTTGTGGACAGGTCTCTATATCGTTTGCTAAGATTCTCTTGCAAGTCACAAGACCTAGAACCGCGGTTCTTGGAAACATTCCAAGAACTTCAGTATACCGAAACATCCAACAGTATCCTGAAGCCACCATGGTTCCAGGGTTCTTACCATCCGTGTTGACTCGGCAATTTACTTCTCCAACTCAAATTACGTCAGAGAAAGGTCAACCCTAAACAAAAATTTAACCCTAGCCAAGAACTTTTACTTGGATGACAAGAAGACTAATCCGGAAACCCTTGGATTTTACAGGATCCAAAGATGGTTACTAGAGAAGAAGAGAAGGTGAAAGCTGCAAGCCTACCTAGGATCCAGTTTCTAATCATCGAAATGTCTCGTCGTAAGTTAACTTTACTCATAATCAATAGCTATGAAGTCAGAACCGGTTCTGGAGAGAGCCGGATGAATATATTCAATTTTGCCTCCAAATTTTGAAAGAACTATTATACATAAGTCGTATAGCATTCAAATTATCAAAAAACTATTAAAACTAACCCTAAAGCCCCTAAATCTCAGATCATATATGTAGTTTTCTCTAGTTCTTATTCCTTATAAGCAAAGATTAATGAAACAATATTTTTTTCAGCTGTTACGGACATCGATACAAGTGGTATTCACGCTCTAGAAGACTTATACAAATCTCTCCAGAAAAGAGATATTCAGGTAAAACATATACGTACAAAAACAAATAGATTTAATTAAGGATTAGTTGAAGAAGATTAATTACCTTTGTGGAGAGTTGTAAATTTTGATTCTGTTTATAACAGTTGGTTCTTGCGAACCCTGGACCGTTGGTGATTGGCAAGCTACACTTGTCACACTTTGTTGACATGTTAGGACACGACAACATCTTTCTGACGGTGGCTGACGCCGTGGATGCTTGCTGTCCAAAACTCTCAGACGAGGTCTGAGATTCCAAGAAAGAAGAAGATGAAGATAATGACGAAGAAAGAAGATGTTCTATTTTACCAAAAAAGAAGATGTTCTATAAGTGTTTGTACAGTATGTGTTAAAGAAAGTGAGTTTTGCTTTCAGTTGTTGCATCTTTGGTCCCCTTTCGTTTATTGCACAAGAGAGGTCAAGTGTAAAGTTGACCTCTGGGTCCCACCTTAGCGTCTTGCTTTTCTACTTTTGTAATAAAGTGTAGATTTTACCTAATTGGCATTTCACATCTGAAATACTTATATCAAATTAAAAAAAAATTCTAAATGAAATTAAAAATGAAATTAACGACAGTGATAAATATAAGTCCAACCTGGAGATCTATATTTCTGGATAAAATAATTAAAACAAATGAACCTCAATAATGTGACAAGTTGAAATTTAAAAGCACACTGAAATAAGTATTAATGAAACTGATCCTATCCATATGTTAGACTGGACAAAACTGATATTATACCATATCCTAAGCACTAAGCAATCATATTTTAATTTCATTATTTTGTTTAATAAGTCAATTGGAGAGGTTGGCGAAAAAATTTGTTCTGATCAAGACATGGTTATGAACCTAAACCAGAAACAAAGCCAGATTCATTTAAGAGAGTTTAAAAGCCAGATTCGCGCTGTGCTTACGATACGCTACGTTTTACAAGTCTTTCTTTATTTACTTACAAGTGGGTCTTGATAGCTTCTCTCTGTTATAGCTTATATTGGATCAAAGCCCAAACATATAAATCCACGAAACCCACCTTTCTATTATTTTTTTTCACAAAACGCTGTGTTTTAGGCTTATATCTCTATTATATTTGATAGCTAGCAACATTCTTCCTAGAGCAAGAAAATAAAATAAAAATAAAAATTCTCAAAACTGTTAAGTAGAATTTTGTAACTATTAGCATTTGATGAAATAATCACTTGTGTGAAATAACTTTTTCAAAAAAAAAAAAAATTAACGACCCAAAAGTGTATTTTAAGTTTGCCTACTCGCACGTGGGCGCTTGAAAACAAATTGGTAGGTTATCTCACACGGAAAATATACATTTAAATCCTTTAACTATTGAAGAGAAAACACACACCTTTCTCTCTCTTCGCACTGTGATTAATAAAAATAATAAAAATAAAAATCACACATCAAAATCAATTTATATATCATATAAATAAAATATAAAATATTTTATTTATAAATTGTTAGTATAAAACTTTTATAATATAAGTCCAATTAGTTATAAATATTAGATTCTTATATGATACACTGTGATATAATAGACGATTAAAATCACATAATATATTATTTAAAGTAATAAATAAAAATTTTGTTTTAAAATGTTATACTAACAATTATGTAATACATATTAATTTACACACACACATATATATATATATATATATATATTATTATATATATTATCATTAAAACAAAGAAAAAAATTGAAGTGAAAGCAAATATTTATACGGCCACCAGTCAAACTATAGAAATAAACAACAATGGCGTAAGATTTTTTTTTTAAACAAATTTATTTTAATTTTAAATATGTTTATATATTTTATTTATTTATAAATTATTTTATTTTTTATTAATAATGATAAGATTTTGGAATTGGAAAAATTATGACCCATCTCTATATTATTTTAATTAGGAATTTAAAATTTATATCAAAATATTTTTTAAAACTTTTAATTTTTATTATAACTACAAATTTTAATTTTCAATCTAAATTTATGTTTAAATATTACAAATATATCATTTATAAATAAAAAACTAAAAACATAAAATAAATACCCGCCCGGTTGGGCGGGTCAAAATCTAGTATCTCTATTATATTTGATAGCTAGCAACATTCTTCCTAGAGCAAGAAAATAAAATAAAAATAAAAATTCTCAAAACTGTTAAGTAGAATTTGTAACTATTAGCATTTGATGAAATAATCACTTGTGTGAAATAACTTTTTCAAAAAAAAAAAAAAATTAACGACCCAAAAGTGTATTTTAAGTTTGCCTACTCGCACGTGGGCGCTTGAAAACAAATTGGTAGGTTATCTCACACGGAAAAATATACATTTAAATCCTTTAACTATTGAAGAGAAAACACACACCTTTCTCTCTCTTCGCACTGTTCATCTTCTCCTCCTTCTCTCTTGAAGTTTCCTGCGTTTTTATGGAGGACCGGCGCGGGGTGGCTTCTTCAGCACTAGCGTCGGTCCTATACTCTTGTTTTATTTCATGCTTGCTTCTCTGTTACTCGGTGTGTGACTTTGCTTCCGTTTTTGAAGGAGATACGCATCTACCAAGTCGACTTATACTTTCAGATCTGGTGTGGATTCTCTCATAAAAGTACCGGATCTGTTGATTTACGGTGTAGCCTAGCTATAATAGCTTTTATCCTTGAATCTCATTCTAGATCTGATTGGTTCTGTTGATTTTGCGTTTCTCCTTGGCTACTGTATGGTTTTCTATTGCAGATGTTGTCTTTCCGGTTGGGGTTTGCTATGGATTCTGCCTAATCATTATTTTGCCATTCATGGCCTGCGATCGTTTTTCGGATTTGGTGGACTTCGCTCTTAGTTGCTTGTTGCAGATCTCGTGGAGATCATGTCTTTTGTGGCTTCATACCTAGGCTTTCAATGGTCTGTTTGACTCAGCCGCTTCCGGGAGTGATTAGTGGAATCAAAAGGATTCTCACTTGCCGGTTTATGAAGTTCTTGTTACTTGGTTCTGGAGGTGTATCCTCGTTGTGCTAGGAGGAAGTGGGTTTTCGGTGGTCTGGCCGAGAGCAGTCCCGTTAACCAGTTTCATGGATTCTCTAGAAGTCAGACATGTCTGTAAGTGTTGTTTATCATCAATTGTTTGGAAGTTAGTTGCTTAGTTTAATGTTGTTGTTGTAAGCGCCCTGGTCTGTATTCTTTTGGGCTAATGCATCCCATTTGTGGGATCTAGTTTCCGGGGTTTGTCTGTTGTCCGGTCTAGTTAACCATGGATAGTAACTTCATCTATTGGTCTTGTATCTTTCTTTGGTAATAATAAACTTTCAGGGAAAAAAAAATCCTTTAACTATTTGAAATCAGTAAATTTAATACTAAACTATTATTTACACGATTTAATTTTTCAACTAATAGTTGATTTGGTAAATTAACGACTAAAAAGTTAATACTAAACTATTACTTGCACGATTTAGTTTTCCAACTAATAGTTGATTTGACAATTTTATGACTAAAAAGTCAACTGTTAAGTTATAAACGATTTTCGTTAATTTTATATCAATTATCTTAGTCACTGAACCTGAAAATTTTGAAATCTCCAAATTCAAATTCTAACTTTGAGCGAAAACGATTTTCGATGACGAAGACAATTGTCTGATGACAAGGGTGTAAATTCGGTCCAATCACGGAAACAAATATCATCAGAAATCGTCTATACTCAAAATTAGAGTGAATTTAGAGATTTCGAGGTTTTCATGTTTAGTGACGATGATATAGAATTAATAAGATTCGTTTACGACTTAAGTTGATTTTTTAGTCACTAATTTAACTATTAATCGGTGAATAAAACCGTTTAGTACAAGTAATAGTTCGGATCAAATAGCCTAGGATTAAAATACCCAGCCCGTCTTCTCATATTTTAGGAAAAGGCAGCCCAGCCCGTCTTCAAGTTGCACAGTTAGAATTTGGAAACAATACACACTGGGCTTTATTGGAGAAAAGCCCAACCAAACCAAATAAATCCACGAAACCCACATATCTACAAAACGCTGCGTTTTGTCCTTTTTCTTTTTGTAATCTCTCACTCTCATAGTATCTGTTGCCGCCTCCGTCGTTATCCGTAACTCCGCCGTCAATGGAGCTTCTCTTCTCCTTCCGCTCCGTCGGAGCTCACCTCCTCCGTCACGCCGCTCCGATCATAACCAGAGGCAACAGAACAACCAAACCCACCTCTAAAAATCTAACCTTTCTCTTATTCTCCTCCTCCTCCTCTGCTAAAACCCCTCTTCTTAAACCCCCAGCTGCGTCGTCAGGTTTAAAGCCACTGAAACGGTTTCTCAAAGTTCGATTTTCAAAACCCTAATTTTGCTAAACGGGTTTCTCTCTTTTTCCCCATTTGTTTCAGAGAAGGGCTCTTTCGTTTACAAAAGAGACGAGCGTGTGTTGGGTCTTCAGAGCCGCAGCAAGGTAGCTGAAGACGACGCGTTCGATAATCATCAGTTCCAGAGCTCGAGTACAATCGCGGCGATAGTGACGCCGATCGGTGGTCCACCTGGAGCTGTCGGAATCGTGCGGTTGTCGGGAGATAAGGCTGTGGAAGTCGCTGGACGAGTCTTTCATCCTGCTAATAAGAGGAGGAGGAGGAGGAGGAAGGAGAGTATTGATCTGTGGCAGCCGAGGAGTCATTTCGTGGAGTATGGACTTGTTGTTGATTCAAAAGGCAATGTTGTTGACGAGGTACTACACATCGAAAGTTTTCAAATTTTTTAATTCCATTGACGCTAATAATAGAAAGCTTCAGACTTTGTATGGCATTTCTACTAGTGGATAAGTGTGTGTGTGTGTGTGTGTTAGATAGATGGATTATAGAATATGTCGTTAGTCGGTAACTATGCCCTTATGATTTTTGATTAGGTGGATCACTATACTGATTTTTTTGAACGCTTTAACCGATATTTTAAAATATGCTCTTTATAGGGTGATTATTGATTAGGCAGACTAGACTGATTTTTAAACACCTAAACGGTTTTTTCTTAAATGTTATAACACTGGGAGTATGTGTGTTTAATGATTGGAGTGTGACTGCTGCTTAATTAAGGTTTTAGCAGTGCCTATGTTGGCTCCTCGGTCATACACAAGGGAAGATGTGATTGAGCTCCAGTGTCACGGTAGCGAGGTTTGTCTGCGCCGTGTTTTGAGGGCCTGTGTTGACGCTGGAGCAAGGTTAGCTGAACCAGGTCAGGAAACTATATTTCTTCTTATGTTGAGTTTTTTTTTTTGGCTATAGATTCTGAATCCTTTTTATTTTTGAACAGGAGAGTTTACACTACGTGCGTTTCTAAATGGACGTTTGGACCTTACGCAAGCTGAGAACGTTGAGAAACTTATCTCAGCTAAGTCTTCTGCTGCTGCAGATGCTGCTTTGGAAGGGATTCAGGCATATAACATTCTCTGCTCTCCTTTGTGATCTGATCAAATAATATTATTTAATCAATTGTTATATATAAACTAACTACAAGTGTTGTTATTAGGGAGGGTTTTCGTCTTTGGTCAAATCATTAAGATCGCAATGCGTTGAGCTCCTCACTGAAATCGAAGCTCGTTTGGATTTCGAGGACGAGATGCCACCACTGGATGTAGACTTTGTTATCAGCAGAATAAACAAAATGTCTCAAGACGTAGAGAGTGCGTTAGATACAGCAAACTATGACAAGCTTCTTCAAACCGGGTTGCAGGTTAAACACACAGAAACACAAGCTTCTTCTTGTTCATGCTTGAAGCTTTTTAAGTGCTTACAGGTAGCTATTATTGGGCGTCCTAACGTTGGGAAATCAAGTCTTTTAAATGCTTGGAGCAAAGTATGGAAACATAATGATCGTTTTTATTTATCTTTTTAACAGAGTTTTATTATTCAAATGGAATTGCATTAGATTTTCAACTGGTGGTGATTTAAATTTAGCGTGCAGAGTGAGAGAGCCATTGTTACAGAAGTTGCTGGAACCACTCGTGACGTGGTGGAAGCTAGTGTTACACTCCGTGGCGTGCCTGTCACTCTTCTTGATACTGCTGGTATCAGAGAAACCAATGACATTGTTGAAAAGATAGGTACTCTCTCTCTCTCTCTTTTTCAAAAAAAAATGTATGTTTCAGAATTTTCACACATTAAGAAAACATCTCCTTTACATATTTCAAGCAGATTAAAAAAATGTAAAATATACCAATAATGTATGATTAACTAAGTAAAAACTATTTAAATAAAAACCTATTGGTTATTTAAAAGGGTAAAATAGATTTAATATGAAAAGTTTACATTGGAAATATATAATGATACTTTTTTGAAACAGAAAAAATATAACTAAATTGACACTCTCTCTCAAACAGAGGGAGTGGTTTTTTTTTATCATAATGCATTATCTTTTCTAATTAAATATTTTCCACAATTTTAAGTCAACCAAATTCAATAAACACTATTTTTTTTTTCTGAAATTTACAATTTACCTATGTTACTCAGTAAAACACATTTTGAAAATGTAAAAATGTATTTCTTTGAAACAATTTTTTTTTCTTTCTAAAGTATGAACCATTTTGAAACGAGGGAGTAAGTTATTATAAGTATTATTCAAGGATTAATTGCTAAAGCTCAGATCTTGAGATAGATAGTGTGATGAAAAAACTGCAGGAGTTGAGAGGTCAGAGACAGCTGCTAAACTTGCTGATGTAATAATCATGGCGGTGAATGCTGTTGAAGGCTGGACTGAAGAAGACACTGAGCTTCTACGTAAGATACAATCTGACAAGGTAGTTATTTGATATTCACTTCTTCTTATTAGTTATTACTTATTACTACTGTTCTTATGTTGTGATCTTTGGTGAAATGAAACAGCCTATGATTCTGGTGATGAACAAAATCGACTGTGCTACTCCTGAACAACTAGAAGATAAGAAGGAAGAAGCTTTCCATAGATCTGTATTTACATCTGCTGTTACTGGTCAAGGAATTGAAGAGCTTGAAGAAGCAATATTGGAGATTCTTGGTCTTGATCGTGTCCCTAGTGGAGGACATCAATGGACAGTGAATCAGGTCTTTCTCATTTCTAATATGTTATTGTTTTGTTTTTATCCGTTTAACTTTTGAAATGTTGCATTTACCCCTTTCTTTTTGTGTATCAGAGACAATGCGAGCAACTGGTGCGGACGAAAGAGGCGTTAGAGAGGCTGAGAGAAGCAATCAAAGATGAGATTCCGATTGATTTCTGGACTATTGAGCTTAGAGAAGCTGCTTTGGCGCTTGCTCAGATCAGTGGCCAAGATGTCTCTGAAGAGGTCTTATCTTCCATCTTCGCCAAGTTTTGTATTGGTAAATAATAAAATCATTTCTACTTCAACCTATGTTACGTTACTCAGTGTCTACAGCTCTGCATCTTCATAGAAAACAAATATATAAAATTTGTTTTATTGGGTTTTTAAAATATTTTATATCACTGACATACAATTATTGAAGTCAACTTCAGATTTTTATTTTAAATGAAAAGAAGTAAATGCGTGTGGGATTTAATGTAGTAACTAAATGTCCCCACTCCTGATTGATTTTGTTGCTTGTGAATGATTATCATTATTCATTGTTAATTGATAAACAACGTCAAAAAATAATAATGAAAGCGAATAATGAAAAGTAACCAACCCGACCAAACAAAAAATAATGAAAGGTGTGGGCCAGATGTTGAAGCCCACTAGTGAAAGAGAATATGGCCCACTTTCAATTACTGGGATCGATATTTGGAATTGGGGGACCACTTGTATTTGGTTACTGTGTAATAATAACCCTTTTCGTTGTCCGAACGAATCAGCAACCAAAGAAATAAATAAAATAAAAATTAACGTCTCTTCACTTTTTTGACTCACTTGTATCCACTTGTCCTCTCAATCATATTCATACCAAAACCTCTATATTACCACCAAATGTCCACGTCAGCTCCAGCTTCCCCTTCACTTTCATTTACCATCATCATTTAACAAAATAATATTAATTTGAATGTCGCATAAATTTTAAAAATCAAAAAGTCATACTCATATGCTTGGTATCACATCTCCAAATAAATCCGTGATTTTCCATTTTGAGTTGTTCAATTGATGTCAAAGTACTTCAAATAAATGTTAACGTTTTTGTGTGTTGCATTTGCGTTCAAATGAAATATATCTGAACTGTTTAGACTTATTGAAGCAAAACATATAGTATTAGTTTAATTTTAAATTCAATGTCGTCTGTAGTGTCACATAAATAAACTTGTAATGGTTTTTGTTTTGTCAAGAGATTTTATAATTCGAATCTTCTTAATTTCAGTAATACTCCTTAATTAGCTAGCAAAGATACATGGGGTTTTCATATATTCTGAATACTAATTTAAGTTTCATGGTATATTTTGGCTTCTGTGATATATAAACATTTCCGACGATTACGTGTCTTTTATTGTGATAGTATAACAATTTTGTAAATACGAGCTATATAGAGTTCTTGTATGTTCTTATTGTACAAAAATTTATTGTTTGTGGAAACTTTGAAGTCGAGGCCATACTCTTTTGTTTGGTACTTGAGTTTGAGATTGATCTTTTCAGTTGTGCTTCAGTTATTTGCGCTTCAGTTGTGTTTATTAAACTATATCTTCGGGTAGAATGGATATATTGATATTTTCTATATGTATTTGTGCTTCAGTTGTGTTTCTATATCTTTTACCTTTTTGATTGATTTTCTTTTACTAAAGAAATTTAAACTATTGTGTGTCACCTTCCCGCATGGACCATGTTAATTCACTTTGTGTCATTGCAATTTTATCGGATGTCCCTAAGGGAACACAATTATATTATCATCTTAGATTTAAAAGGTTAAGAACAAGATTAAAAAAGTTACGAATATTTTACAAAATGAAACAGGCCGGCCTGGCTACTATATATTCTCGGTGACTTATACATACATTTTGAAGTAAACCTCATCCCAAACCTTTTCACCGTGACCTAAGCATAAATAAAATAAACTCATGCTGATCTCATTTTCTAAATTATCATTTTAATCTTCGAGGCTTACAATTTCGAGATATTAGCAAAAAAAACTTGGAGACCGACCATTTTGGTACAATGTGCCGCTCTGTTTTATCTCTAGTTTTCTGTAAAAAGAGGTGACAATGCACCAGTCAGAACGAGTTTCTGGTGTGATTTTCGATCACAAAGTATTTTTTAAAAGGAGAGTAGGGGCTTTGAGTTTTGAGGAGTATCTATCTTCCCCATGCAAAATATGCTCAACATGTTTTGTTTGGGCATTAAATCGTCTACAAATAAATGTATGGTAAACGCTGAAGTTTGGTGAGAAATATGAGGCATATGAACATTGTGAAGTGGAGAAACGAGAGGAGGCTCTATAAATCTGCAAAGGCCAAACTAAATTAAACATTGTCATTTGTCAAGAAGGTGGTCCATTTTTAATAGCCGAGACGTGAGGAACCAAATAACAACATTTCCCTTTCAGTTTTCATTTACTTCCAGAATTATTTTCTACTACGATGTGTTTGTTATTGCTTCGAATTTGAAATGAGTTTTTTTTTTGTAATTATTATTGATTCTTTTGGCTATATTTCGAGTGAAGAAAATGACTGGATGGAATGGACAATTAATGCTTGAGGACAACTATCTTTGATGTGGAAAATTAATTATTGTTAATTCAGTGGGCTCGTTATTTAGCTCAATGGGCCCTTTTCGAATGATATGTGCAATTTTACCCGTTTCACCGTATAGAAAATGTTAAAGTATAAATACTTTTTTGTTTTGTTTGGCAATATGAATTGCAGAGTTAAAAAAAAATGTTATTTAGACACAAATATAACATTTATTTTGGACTTATAGAATTAAATTGTTACTATAGAATTGAGCCATATTTGCTATTATGAACCATTTTAATAGTTAAATTATTTATTGAGCCATTGTAATTATTGATTGTTTATTATAATTATTGGTTGTTTATTATAATTATTGATATTTATAGTTTATATATAATACATAGATAAAAATATATCTCTCTCAAACAAGATTTATTGTCTATTAATACGATAGATACGTCATTATTAATTTTAAAAATATTTTCTACATTATGGTTACAATATCAAATAAACTATAAAAGATTAAATTATTACTATAGAATTGAGTCATATTAATTAATTTGCTACTATCATCTATTTTGATAACTAGATCATTTATTAGACCATTGTAATTATTGATATTTATAGTCTATATATAATACATAGGTAAAAATATATTTTTCTCAAATAAGATTTGTTATCCATTAATACGATAGATATGCTAATATTAGTTTAAAATTAAAATTTTCTATATTATGGTTACAATATCAAACAAACAATACAATATATATATACTAAGGTATTAGTATTTTTCATGTTACAAATACATTAAATATAATAATAATCATATGATAGTAAAAAACGTGTAGCATAGTTTATAAAATCCAATACTTTTCAAATTAGTATAAGTTGATGATATTTTTACAAGTTAAAGCAAAAACTCGATCAATCGGGCGGGTCAAGATCTAGTAACTCTTATATTTTGTACTTTTGTATAGAATCTTTACCGCATTACACAAAATAGTACTCCCTCCGTTTCATATTATATGTCGTTCTAAGTCTTTGCACACAGATTAAGAAAACATTTAATTTTACATATTTCCAAAATAAAAATACTATTACCAATACACATCAACCAATATAAAAATAGAATAGAGAATATTTTCAATAAATTTTGCATTGAAAACCGAAAACGACACTTATTTTAAAACAAAAATTTTGCTCTAGAACGATATATAATTTGAAACGGAGGGAGTATTTGTCACATGCAAAATGTTCTCGTCTTAAAATAATATTAATTACAGAATTCTGACGTGGCATTATCTTGAAGCGAACATAATCAGATCAGAAACAATCAACGGCTCAGATTAAATCCTCAGCTTATGGTTCTTCTTTATCTACTCCATCTCTTCTCCTTTCCTCACTCCCTCCTCTCTTTCTCTCTTCCCTCGCTCTCTGTTCAGAGCCCGAACCAGAACCTAACACACACTGACACGATGTTGCTTGGAAAGAGACAACGACCACCGATCAACAGAACAACGAGTTTATCCGAGATAAAGTTTGATCTGAACCTTCCCAGCGAATCAGAGGTACCATCAACTCAGCAGAGTCCAAGCCAAAATACTGTGGTCGGACCGTCCGGTTCAAGTGGTCAAAACGTGTCAGCAGCCGTCGATCCACGGTTCTTAGCTATGGTCCCACCGAGAGGTAACCTGAGGAGACACTCAGGCGAGTTTTCCGACGCTGGACATTTCTTGAGATCTTGCTCCTTATGTGAACGCTTACTTGTTCCTGGCCGTGACATCTATATGTACAGGTATGAATATGAACCAAAACATTAAAAAAATCAATAGACTCTTGAATCTTTTTTTTTTGTAACTTACATATAATTGTATTTAGGCTCTTGAATCTTGATCATAGAGATATTCGTGAAAGTGAAAGTAAATTTTATTTTTACTGTTTTAACCGTTTTAAGAGTACTGTCTGATTTTTGGAATCAAACCCTAACAAAAAGTGCAATGATTAGCTCCAGAAGATATTAGGCTTCCCTAATTTGGCTGATTTATGTTTATCTAATTTGGTGTTTTATAATTTGAATATTATATAATTAGTGATAATTATTTTGTTATTAAAATGGCAGGGGAGATACGGCCTTTTGTAGCTCAGAGTGCAGAGAACAGCAAATGACACATGACGAGGGGAAAGAGAAAGTTAGGCCGGCGAAAGAATCTGCGGTGCCAGCCAGAGCCAAACCCGGCCGAGGGAGAGCTGCAGCCGCCGTGTAATCCTCCTCCCCACCCCGTATTCACATACATTGTATAGTTATATACTATGTATTATGTGTGGCTTGTTCTGTGTTTGTATATGATTATATGATGTAATACATATTCAAAGCATTGAGCGTCAATTAACCTGTTGTTAATCACTCTCGTGTGTTGTGGTGCATGGAATTGTATGTCTTTTTTACGAGGGTTTAAATTTTACAAGTTTTGATCTATTTGAAACTATAATTCAAATGCATGTAAGACTTGTGTTATTTTTAAGTACTTAATGAGAAATTTTAAGATCAAAAGTATCCAATGAATTTATGTGGGTGAGGTTGCAGTTTAAGAGATTGAATCTAGATATTTAGAATCAGCGTTAAAAACAAAATATCAACAGTAGTCATTTTGTATCAGAAGGGGGATATCATCGGAGATTACGAAGAAACCTTTTAAAATAATAGAAACTCAGTTTGATTGGTTAACTGATCACATATGTATCTACTCTTTCAAAGCTAGAACAAGTGTGCGTATATGTTTAGATGATATTCGTGTTCACGCACACCAATTAACCTAATGTGCACACTACCACAATCGAATGGTATGTCGATGTAGCACTTTAGGATCGAATCCACAGAGACCAACTCTTACACTTTATTTCTATAGGATCAATATTAAGCTAAAACAATATGGGGGTTTTGAGTTTTGTAACAAGCAGCAAATAAAATAAAGTAAATGTGAATTCAGATTAAAGAGAAGCCAGCCTAGGGTTACTTCATCGGGTGTCAATACTTGTGAGCCAAACAATTATTCAAGTGCTAAATAGAACAGTCTAGAACTCGGATCACTCAAGTAGAACAGTCCACTATCGTGATACTGCTCCCTATGCTGATCGATCTCACCGTCTAACTGTCGTTGAGGTGAGAAGCGACAACAAGCAATAGAGATCAAGTCCGATAGGTTCACAGAACACCCTAATATCTACTTTCGCTGATTAGGGATGCAATGCTCATTCAAAACAGATCTAGCAACCTAAGCACTTTTGATGATCAGATTAAACCTATGATCTAACATTAAGCGGCCAGTTTAATGCAAGCAGTAAGAATGGTTATGAATGAAGACAATCGAGTGATTCACTTATCTATGTTTAGCTCACGAAATCAACACCCTAGAACCCTAGACAAGCAAGCCGACTACTCAGCCATGAACAGAGAAAACACAGAGTTCATAGAAGAATAATACTGCATAAATATAACAGAAACAAAGAGAGGGTTCAGGATAATCTTCTCTATGGAGAGAGAGATGGAGCCTTCTCCCTTTACAATAAGCAAAATCCAATAATCTAAAAGTCTCCAATGGTTTCTTGTGTCTAGAATAGCGTAGAATGATAAAGAGAAAACAGAAAATATGATATATCAAAGGCCACAGGCGGCCAGAGAGAAAAAGAGGATAATTAGGGCAAATCCCGAGATGTTGTATTTTCCTTATTCGTCGGGAACAACCGCGGGATCACTCCGTCTGCTTGTTCCGCTTGATCGGGAGCAGTCATCAGACTGTTCTGCGTGAAAATCACCAAACTGCACTGTTTTCTGCTTCTTTTGTTCCAGCAGGTCCATCTCCCATCCAGTGCAACTCCAGACTTGTAATGACTCGAAAAGGACTAGAAAGACTCGATAAAGACTTGAAAACCAATTAGAAAACATATATACAATGATGTATAAAACACCATATATCAATTCCCCCAGACTTAGATCCTTGTTTGTCCTCGAACAAGGCCAAGTATCAAGAACAGGGAGAAAGGTTTGAAAGTGTGGGAACTCTCCTATTCTCAGCAACCATACCTTAACCACGAATCTCTGAACCATACAAGCAGTAAACTAGGACAACACACCCTTACCAGAACCCCACTGACTGCTGTTCAAAAATCGGCTCCATACTCTACATCTCAAACCTGAAAAAGCAACACTATCGAGACAGAACTCCCTACATTCATTTAAGAGCAGCGTGAGCTTCTCATCACAGGCACTATTCAGGGTAAACGGGCTAGGTGTGGAACAGGCTAATTTTATGGTGGAGTTAAAGAGTGTTTAGGGGCTACCAACTTTTCGTAGTGGATGCAGGATATCGCGCAAAATAGTCGTGAGAGGACGGCTCCATTGATGTCCACAGCCCCTTACTCGTTTTGCTATCTCAGGAGCGACTGTTCTTTTCGTTCGGGAACAATCATCAGACTGCTCTGCTCATCTGTCTGCTCCTCATCCCTTCAAATTGATACCTACTCTTATGCTCGACCTTTCCAGTGGCTCATGTATCCTGAATTCTTCTCCTTCTCCATCACCATATGCTAAACAAAATGAAAGATAATTTTTTTTTTTTTTTTTTTTTTTTAATTTTTTTTTTTTTTTTTACAAGTACCAAAAAGGTGGTGAGGTGACGAAGAAGGAGTAACATGTAATGTTTGGATTGCCACTGGTGGTTCTTCTGTTCAAATCATTCTGGTTCTCCATCCATGTTCTTGCACAGCTCATTGGTTATGGAGCGGTTGCTCCCTTAATCTGCTTGTTCTCCTTTTGACTGAATCTGCGCAGCAGTAACGAGTAAGAGGCTGCGTCGATCCTTTCCTCTCCGACCTTTTTGCACATATCTGCACATATAACACTGAAAAACAAATGCATGAAGGTGGAATAAAGGCTAAGGTTCAGGGTGGGAACTAGCTAAAGATGAGCTAGCCACTCAGGAACAACAAGATGGATAGAAAGGAATAAGAAGTCCTGAGTGTAGTTCTCGTTTCCCTGATCTAGTGCCATAACAAGAAGAATTTCAGTCAAGATTAGGTTCAAGTTATTTGGAGTTAAGTCTACCCAGTGTAACCTGATCGGCTGAGAACTTCTGTTGTGTGTTCCGGGTCCACATGTGTGTCTTTCGCCACTGCTAAGGTCACTGAATAAGACAACTAAAGCACGAGGTGGTTAGTGATCAACACAGAATAAGGTCCTAATCCCACAAACTTTGACTGACTCGATCCTAAAAATGACTCAAACTGACTCAAGAGAAAAACAAAAGAAAGAAACGAGTTAGTAAACGACGAAGACCCTCCCCCAGACTTACTTCACAACGTCTCGGTGTGAAAATAAATCAGAGAGAAGGTGAAAACAAGAATTTACAATTTTTTTTTGGTCGAGATACTTACCTGGAGCGGGTGCTCCGAAAAATTCTGGGTGTTCTGTCGCCAGATTTTCACCTGGGCGGTTGTTCTTGGCTCCTGCAGAACAGTCCGTTGCAACCCAGAATTTTTCGAAGTATCTCGAATTTTTCTGCTTTTTGACCTGAAACTCAATAAACGAAAATAAGCAAACAAAACCAAGTTATATTTACACTTACCAGTGGCCTCCCACCAAGCGCTTGGTTAAAGTCACTAGCTTGACTTGGTGACAGGGATCAGTCGGGTTGAGCATGAGGGCTTGTTCCAAAACAAGCTCCACAATCAGACATGTTCAGCTTCAAAACTCTGCTCAACAACCCTTTCACAGCAGCTTCTCCTTTCTCTTTCAGCTCATCAGTGAGAATAACTCTGACTTTAGAGAAAGGTTTAGAGGTACCCTTGCACTTTACCTCATACTCAATGAATTTCTCATCACACCAGTGAGGTGTCAAAGTCATAGTAGGATCTCCTTTGACCATTTTCTTCTGGACTTTCTCTTCACCCTTCCACTGAGTTTCTTGGTATCATTGTGAGGATCTCCATTCAGAACTTCCTTGAACTCACTGTGCTCCTTCCTTTGGAACAACCTTCAGCTTTTCTCCACAGAACACTGAGATGCAAGAGGCGTGTAGTTTCTGAAATCTGGTGGGAACAGCCTGATAGAAGACATTCTTGTTGATGTGGGAGAAGGAGACTCTCTTATTAGGCATATCAACGATTGCTCCCACTGTAGCCATAAATGTCCTTCCTAAAGATCAAAGGCATCTCATGATCCTTGTTCATCTCAACAACCTGAAATTCAGTATGGAGAACACAGTCCCCAACTTGGACAAGAAGGTTGCGAATGGTGCCATAAGGAACTGCTCTGGAAGAGTTTGCAAAAGTCAGAGTCACCTGAGAAGACTCAACTTCAGTAAAATTGCCCCGTTTGAGACAAGATTCACACAAGATCCAGAGTCAGAGCTTCCTCAAATTCTACTCCAGCAATAGAACATGGAAAAGCAAATTTTCCAGGGTCATCAACCTTAGGCAACACCTTCAGGTCTAGGTGGAATCGGATAGGGAACCTTAGGAACATAGACTCGCACTGGTGGAATATCAGTAGATCCGTCGGGAGCGGGAGCAGTCGCGGGAGCAGTCGCGGGAGCAGTCGTGGGAGCAGTCGCGGGAGCAGTCACTCTAGAGCTAGCAGATTGCTCTGTTCTCTGTTCTGTGCCCAGAACAGTCTCAGCGAACAGTTGTTCCACTTGTTTTTCCTCAGATTTCTCACTTCTCTGCTCGGTTGCATTACAGTGCTCAACCCTAGAATTCATCACACTCTTTCCGCGAATGATCTCTTGCTGTCTTTTAACAGTTTCAGCAGTTTGAGCAAGCTGAACATCAATCTTCTTTATGTGGTTGCTCACAGTATCATATTTTGAATTCAGCTCGGTGAACATGCTGTCCATCCTGGTGTTGATGTCTGTGGTAACCTGATTCAGTGCCTTGACCTGAAGTTGCTGGCTCTGGAGCATCTGCTGCATCATAATGTTCAGATTTTTCAGATCATCTGGCGGACTGTTCCCTGCAGTCGGAGCACTCGCGGCTGGAACAACTTGCTGATTGCTCTGCGGGATGGTGTTCTGATACCCAGATCCTTGTGCCTGGTTGTTCTGCAGTAGTTGATCGACCTTAGCTGTTAGCTCATCAATTTTCTGAGTGTGTACACTGTTCCCTTTCTTGGAGCGGTTGCTCTCCTGATTCTCATTGGCTGAGCTAGCTGCCATGTTCTCAATCAGCTTGAGCGCTCCATCAGTGGTCTGAGTCATGAAGTCTCCATTGCTCGAAGAGTTTAGAGCACCTTGGTATTTCCAGTCCACCCCATCATAGAAAATGCCCAGGAGGTAATCATCATCAAATCCATGGTGAGGACATTCTCTCTGGTAGTCATTGAAGCGCTCCCATGCGTCACAAAAAGGCTCATCATGGAGCTGTCTGAATGAGGTGATCTTGTTCCTCAATGTAGCTGTTCTCGCCTTAGAGTAGAAATGGTTGAGGAACGCTGATCGGACCTGTTCCCACGATGTGAGAGAGCCGGTAGGGAGAGAGTTCAACCACCGTGCAGCTTTTCCATCAAGAGAGAATGGGAATAACATGCACTTGATGTAGTCTGGTGGCACACCATTCGCACGAGTGAAACTGCAGACTTTTTCGAAATTCTCAATATGCTCCATTGGAATTTCTGCAGAGAGACCAGAGAACACTTTTCGCTGCACCAGATCAATCAGAGCAGGCTTGATCTCGAAGTCCTGCCTGGTGCAGAGTGGAGGAACAATGGCAGAGCGCGTAGTAGGAATGTTCCGCGGAAGGTTTCTCTCCCCGATTGGAACAGTCTGCGCTGCTTGTTCTTGCCGCGCGAGAGCAGCCTGTTGAGCATATTGTTCTGCAGCTGCTTGCTGAGCTTGGATGGTCTGCTGCATCTGAAGCATCTGTTGTTGCATCAGTTGCATTGCTGCAGCGAGATCATCTTGATGACCGTGATCACCCATGGTGGTGTCAGTAGGCCTTGGTTGTTGTCTGTTCTGATTTTCTAAACCTTGCGATCTCCTGCAACAAAGAGAAAAGAGCAAGTTAGAGGTCTTAGACTAAATAAATAACCGAAAAATAAAGGTAAAAAGATGGTCCCCGGCAACGGCGCCAAATTGATATTCGTGTTCACGCACACCAATTAACCTAATGTGCACACTACCACAATCGAATGGTATGTCGATGTAGCACTTTAGGATCGAATCCACAGAGACCAACTCTTACACTTTATTTCTATAGGATCAATATTAAGCTAAAACAATATGGGGGTTTTGAGTTTTGTAACAAGCAGCAAATAAAATAAAGTAAATGTGAATTCAGATTAAAGAGAAGCCAGCCCTAGGGTTACTTCATCGGGTGTCAATACTTGTGAGCCAAACAATTATTCAAGTGCTAAATAGAACAGTCTAGAACTCGGATCACTCAAGTAGAACAGTCCACTATCGTGATACTGCTTCCTATGCTGATCGATCTCACCGTCTAACTGTCGTTGAGGTGAGAAGCGACAACAAGCAATAGAGATCAAGTCCGATAGGTTCACAGAACACCCTAATATCTACTTTCGCTGATTAGGGATGCAAATGCTCATTCAAAACAGATCTAGCAACCTAAGCACTTTTGATGATCAGATTAAACCTATGATCTAACATTAAGCGGCCAGTTTAATGCAAGCAGTAAGAATGGTTATGAATGAAGACAATCGAGTGATTCACTTATCTATGTTTAGCTCACGAAATCAACACCCTAGAACCCTAGACAAGCAAGCCGACTACTCAGCCATGAACAGAGAAACACAGAGTTCATAGAAGAATAATACTGCATAAATATAACAGAAACAAAGAGAGGGTTCAGGATAATCTTCTCTATGGAGAGAGAGATGGAGCCTTCTCCTTTACAATAAGCAAAATCCAATAATCTAAAAGTCTCCAATGGTTTCTTGTGTCTAGAATAGCGTAGAATGATAAAGAGAAAACAGAAAATATGATATATCAAAGGCCACAGGCGGCCAGAGAGAAAAAGAGGAAATAAGGGCAAATCCCGAGATGTTGTATTTTCCTTATTCGTCGTCGGGAACAACCGCGGGATCACTCCGTCTGCTTGTTCCGCTTGATCGGAGCAGTCATCAGACTGTTCTGCGTGAAAATCACCAAACTGCACACTGTTTTCTGCTTCTTTTGTTCCAGCAGGTCCATCTCCCATCCAGTGCAACTCCAGACCTGTAATGACTCGAAAAGGACTAGAAAGACTCGATAAAAGACTTGAAACCAATTAGAAAACATATATACAATGATGTATAAAACACACATATATCATTAGACATCAACAACAAAAAAGAATAATAAACCCTGGAATCGATAACGTTTATTCTATCGGAGAATTAATTCCAGTTTTTTCAACTCAGGTCAACTAAAGTCGATGTACAATTTTTTACTGGGTGTGGCCTTTTGTGTACCTTTTTAGAATACATTTATATACATACAGTGTTCGTCGTGTATGACTATTTTTCTTTTCTCTTTTCCTTTGTCATATGTAGATTTATACGTATTTGAATAGACACTATTAATAAAATACAATGTTGCTTGAGTTAGGAATCTAATGCCTAATCAGCATGGGTCCTAGTATCCACCAATGGGAAAAAATTAAGAGATTCTCTCATTATATGATTTGCTTGTCGAGTCGTTAAAGTTTTGGAAAAAATCCTAATGACATTTTTTTGTGTGCTTCCATTATTATCAAAACTTTTGCAAACACACACAAACTTTGGAGTTTAGTTCGTTCCTTTTTTCTAACGAAAGATTAACGATAACCTTTGTACACTTTGTTGTATGCATACGATCCACAGGTAAAAATTGATAAATATGTAACCTGAGGATCGGAGGCCGCAGGTTTCTTTTAGTTGTTTTGGCAGAACGAAAAATAAATCTAAGTCTACATGTGCGTAGTTTTCGGAACAAGTTCTCCAATGCAGTACCAAGCGGAATAGATTCACCGTATTTGTATAATGAGTACAAAACAGAAATGGTACGTAATAACAACAAAATGTATATAAAGTTTATAGCGTACACACATATAGGTTGCTTTGTGGATACATTTTGTAGTAGCAAGTTGATATTAAATCAGTTTAACGTATTAAGTGAGTAATATAATATATAGTACCACTGGTCAAAATTGGCATGTGTCCGCATCAGATTTGGCTAACTATCTGAATTCTGATCTCTCCAACCTAGCATCCATGCTCCTTAATTATTGTTTATGGAACAAAAGCGGCGTAATTATGTTTTTTTATTAAAAAGCTAAATTAAAAGCAAAATCGAGTTATAAAATAAAAATGGTTGGCATCTTTCTCGACCAGAGAAGATGGTTAGAAACTGAGATAAACTGCATGCTTCCGGTTTAATATTTTAAAAATTAGTTATGGAATGGATAAATAACTAGCTAGCTTCTGCTGAAATGAAAACAATGGACAAGACAAATCATTAATTGGTTTATTGCATTTAAGTGAAAACCCATTATCTAACCAGCACGATATATGCATATATAATGTATTTGTGTATATACTCAGGCTCATGAGATCATTTTAGATCATGAAGTTCAATTATTTATCTGGTCCTCCAAAACCAGGAGAATTTAAAATGTACATAAAAGTCAGGCTGTGTATCTTTTTCACACTTCTAATAAATACACTACCCATATAACTAATTAATTATTATTTTTTAGAATTGGTATTTAATAGTAATATAACTTTTCAAGGTTCTAACTTTAAGTTTATGATTGATTGGCTTGTATTCAAGACACGACCCTAATTTGTGTCAGTGTGCGTATACTTTGTATATATTTCATTTTAATTATTGACTTGATTCTTTTTACTAACTTGGTTGAATATAGTAGTCTTCATACAGAAGATGAAATGTTGTTTTATAGCTTAGCTTTCAGTAGAGGGATTAACAAGGATGTATATTTACATAAATGATCATGCATGTGTCTAAAGAGAAGCATGAGCCAAGAGCTGCTGGCTACCATAATATAATAATAATGTGTGCCATATATGTTAATGTGTCGTATTTGTCTTTTTATGAGGGGCAAGATATGAGAAGTTGTCCCGTTACTCTTTGGTTCTATTTCTAAATTTCTAAAATAACAAAAAATAGTCTTAGTGTAGGAATACGTCTAAAGAGTACACGTGCAAATATGCTTTCCATTAAATTTTATATTTGTCTAATCCAGTTGGACAATAAATGTTACTGATCCTTACTTCGAGTCTAATATAGCAGGGTTCAATGATATAATATCAGGTTACGTACAGTTGAGAAAGGCTCTTTGAATCTTGATATTAACTTAATCACATTATAAGCACGGCCGTAAACTTCTTTTCGTTTGTGATGAAGGTAACATTCTAAAACCATACACACGTATAGTCTTTTCAATCACTTTTATGCCAAACTTAAAATTTCATTATTTGTTCTGATATAAGTGGTGTTGGCCCATCTATCTTATTAAAGGTGAAGTACAAATTCGTGCGTTTGGATACTTGGATAAGATTAAAAAAAAATTGGTGTGTTTAGTTATAGCTATAAAAAAATGGAGTGTTTGGAAACTTTGAATAGTAGAGTATCTATTAATTGTTCCATCATATTCACTTAGTTTAACAATTTAATTAAATTATATTACCTTAATAATAAATTACATCATTAATTATATTACCATAATAATAATAGTGCAATTTTTTATTTATTAGTTAATCAATATTAACTTTGTGCCAATTATAAAATCAAAAATGCTAAATAATTAGGTTTTACATATGATTAAACATTTGGTTTATTTTATTTTATTTTACTAAATTATTTTTATTTTAGTTACAATCGGTGGAAAATTACGTACCCAAAAACATAGTTCAAAAATATGTTCTGTGAATAAAAATAATAACTTAAATCAAAATACTTAAAATGTCCTACATTTATTGTCACTTAATTTTCCACTCCATATAATATTTTACTTGATAAAAAAAAACTCTTTCTATTTCACTTAATTTAGCAAAATACATAAAACAGTTTTTTTATTTATATAATCATATATAGACATTTAGACATGAACATTATCTGTCTATTTAGGTACATGTTGTTCTTTTTCGGGTATCCTTTTTTTTTTTTGGTAACCAAGTCCCGCTTGAATATTAAAAACTTATGTGTGGATTTTGAGTTGGATCATTCTAGATCTGGATGAATTCAGTTCTGATGTATAGGAACCTAAAAATATCTAAATAACCAATGTATCTAAAACGGGTTCGGATATTTGTAACAAAAAAACCATATAACCTGATTCGGTCCAGATCTTTTTGAGTATCGTTAGTTACCAGATCTTTTGAATATCGATGTATAAAAATATATTTCACGGGCCAATTTAACAAAATATTAATTGGTTCAGTTGAAATAAATATATTTTAAAAAATTATATGAACTGAAAAAATCACTATAAGAGTACTTACATTTGGATTCAAATCATTTTTTTTAATAACAAAGTACACAAATATGTTGATTTGTATACAAATTTAATTACAATGTAAATATTTAATTGAACACAATTAATACAGAAATATGTCACATTGTTTAAACAAAATATCAAAGTAAACAGTTGCGTTCTAAAATCATTTATATTTTTAACAAACAAGTCAAATAAATAGTTGATTGGAGAAGGAATAAAATAAAGCCAGATAAATACATAGTTTAACCAGAGACACTCTATATGTCAAATTTATTATAAAGAATTTTTACTAAGATAAATACATTCAATAATTAAACAAATAAATAATATATCATAAAAGTAAAAAAATAATATCCGCGCTTCGATTGTTTGATTGGAGAGGGAATAAAACAAAGTCAGTAGAAACACATAGTTTACCAAAAGACTATGTGTGTCAAATTAATTATAAAGAAAAATTACTAAATAAATATGTTCAATAATTACAAACAAATAATATAATTTCATAAAGTAAAAAATAATACCCGCGCTTTCGAAGCGCGGGTCAAAATCTAGTT
>NW_026616208.1:0-28430 GCF_000801105.2 Raphanus sativus | reverse complement strand
CACATCTGTAGCTGCTTCTTCAGTAGCTTGTGTTGGAGCCTCACTGACCGGGGCTGGTGATCCTAGATAAGCTGATCCAAGCCTCTCCATCACCACTCTAAGTTACTTGCTCTGTCCGAGGCAGATTGGGATAGATTCTCAAGCTCTTCCCAACTCCTTTCAGCATATACCCTTTGATTCCAAAAAAACTTAACATCCTTTTGACACTAGGACCCTTCCTTGTCTCTGGAACATAACATTTGTATCCTTTGATGTGTAGAGTAGCCCGAAACATAGCCCTTAGTGCTCTTAGGCTCTAACTTGTTCCTTAGTTCTCCTGGTACAAAGACAAAACAAACACACCCAAAACCCTCAAATATCTATGGAAGGTTTAGTTTTGTTCAGTACCTCAATATGGTGTAGAATCAAGGAGGACTCTAGTGGAGTGCGGTTGATAAGGTAAGTGGCAGTGACAACTGCATCACCCCAAATCTCTTAGGGACATTTGCATGAAACATAATGCTCCTGGCCACCTCCATTAGATGCCTATTCTTCCTTTCACCACGCCATTTTGTTGTGGAGTATAGGGACAGCTAGTTTGTTGTATGATTCCATGCGCGCTAGATGTTGTTTGAAGCTGTGCTAGTGTATTCACCACCATTATCTGATCTAAGAATTTTAATCTTGACATTGAAAGGTTAGTGATATAGTTTTGAAAATTTTTAAAAGCTCTAGCACCCTATCTTTAGATTGCAACAGAGTTATCCAAGTGTATTTAGACTTTTCATCTATGAATGTCACAAAATACTTATGGTGTTCTCTAGATGCACAAGGGGCAGTCCACACATCCGAATGAATCAAGTCAAAACAATTATCATAAAATAGTCTTGGATTTAGGAAACACATTCTACAATGTTTTCCTAGAATACAAGCTTCACAATCATTTTGAAACTTAACACTAGGTAACAGGATGTTCAAGGCATGAGAATGAGGATGTCCTAATCTAGCATGCCACATTACATCTTTAGGGAAATCAGAAACAGAAACAAATGCAACAGATAATTCAGATGCTGGTCTTGTGTCCTCAAGCAAGTATAAATCTCCTTTTGTGACACCTTTTCCAAGCAACTTACTTGAATCAATATCCTGAAAATACACACTGTTAGGAGTGAAAGTAACATGACAATTTAAATCATTTGTGACTCTCTTAACAGATAACAAGTTTGAAGCAAAGGTTGGCATATAAAAGGCTTTTGATTCTTTATCAAATAGCTTAAGATCGCCAACCCCTTTGATTGGAATTTTATCACCATTAGCTATCATCACATTTCCTAAGGCTGGGACTATGTTTTTAATCAGGCTTAAATCACTAATCATATGATGTGAAGCACCAGAGTCAATTATCAATGGTTTAGCCGATTTTTAACAAGTTTAAAACATCACCAGCAGTGTGAGAAGCATTGAGAGAAATTCCAAGAGTTTTAGAGATACCAGATTCTTTTAGGGCCTTGATGAGAGCATCCAAGTCAGATTTCTTGAGAAGTTCATCCAGGTTAGGCCTTGGTGTGTTGTACACTGATGTAGATGCCATGGCGCTTCCACCACCTTGGTTTGGAGTCGCCGGCTCAGCACCATCTGCTGAGAAGTTAGCTCTTGCATCCTGGTACTGTGACCTTGGTTCCTTGAACTTGTTTGGCTTTAGGTGAGGGTGCAGGATCCAGCACTTGTCTTTGAGATGACCCTTCTTCTTGCAGTGGTCACAGATCAAGGATCTCCTGTCCTCTTGCTTGTAGGTTGCTTTGTTAGCTACCACCTCTTCAGCTTGATGCGCCATGTTCAGGTCTCCTTTGTTTCCAAATAGGCTCACTGAACCTTCTTCCTTCTGGATTTGAGCACAAACATCATCCAGATCAGGGAGTTTATCTGCCCTCAAGATGTGTTTGATAAGAGCTCCATAGGAAGTGTTGAGTGTGAGCAACATCCCAAAGACCTTATCTTCTTCACGCCTTGCTAGAAGGATGTCAGGATCCATGGTATGAGGTCTCAGTAGCTCCAGCTCGGCCCAAAGGGACCTGAACTTGCCAAAGTGGGGTTGAAACTCCATGTCTCCTTGGTTGAGACTGTTGAGAGCTTTCTTCACTTCAAAGACCCTTGTCAGGTTGGAAACATTCCCATACACCTTGTACAGTGTGTCCCATAGCTGCTTGGTGGTCTCACAGTAGGAGTAAGACTCCATAATTGAGGGTTCAAGGGAGCTAAGGAGAGCTGAGAGCACCATGAGGTCTTCTTGGCCCCATTTATCTTCATCAGCTTCTTCCTTCTCCTCCTTCTCTTTCCCTTTTTCTCCTTGGACAGTAGGCTTGGAAGGTGCTTCAGTTGTGGCATACTTCCATAGTCCTTTGCCGCCAAGGGCTCTCTTCACCATCCTGGCCCAGAATAGATAGTTAATCCCTTTCAAAGTCACAGGAATGTTGAGGTGCTTGTGGTTGTTGTTGTTTTCATCCATCTTGCTTCCAAATCGCCAAGAACAGGAGAGAGAAAGTTGAAAAATGAATTTGAAACAAGAACAGCAAAATCAGAGTAATTGCGGAAGTAAAAGAAGTAGGTTTTCAAGAGCTTTGATGCTCTGATACCATGAAGAATTGTATGAATTAGTAGGAGAAGTGGTGAGAATTAAAGAGACTATTATGGGATTAGTGATGAACTCGCGAGAGAGAATGAGAGAGAGAGAGAGTATCAAAGAGTAAAGAGGAATTATATTTCCTTAAAATGATTCAACATGTTACAAGGTCTATTTAAAGACTAGACAAGATGCATTGCGACAAGGGAGAAAAAGAATAAACAATGAGATAGTACAAGTGAAAGATTAAACAATGAGGAGAGAGGTCTGGTCGATCAGGCTCGTTCAGATGGGCAGAAAGCGACAGGTCACAACGGTTCCCTGCGCTTGATCAGCTCCTCTCTTCCTTAGAAATCCCGTGACCTTCCTCAGCTTCTCTCTTCCTTCTCATGTCGACATACTAAGCCTTCCTTGTCTATTTAAATAATACTTCACTCATTTAAATTCTCCCTCTCTCCCTTTGCCTTGCACTTCAAGTGATTACCTTGATATGCACTCTTCATCAAAGTCTCCTTGATAGCGTGTATACATGTGTATCTCTTTTATTCTCTTCATGTCAACACTATCCAGATGATTCCAGATTAGCCTTTTCGGACATATGCCATTATCTTCATGATTCTTATCAAACCAGGATGAACCACGATCTAAGAAGCTTTATTTGGAACCACTAATCAGTGGAGAATAACCAGGAAGTTGAATAAATCTCATAGGAGTTGTGATTAAGAAGATATCCCACTTTCTATCCAGATGATTCCAGATTAGCCTGTTCGGCCATATGGCAATATCTTCATGATTCTTATCAAACCAGGATGAACCAATATATAAGAAGCATGATTGGGAACCACTAATCAGTGGAGAATAACCAGGAAGTTGAATAAATCTCATAGGAGTTGTGAGTAAGAAGATATCCCACTTTCTATCCAGATGATTCCAGATTTGCCTGTTCGGACATATGCCATTATCTTCATGATTCTTATCAAACCAGGACGAACCACGATCTAAGAAGATTTATTTGGAACCACTAATCAGTGGAGAATAACCAGGAAGTTGAATAAATCTCATAAGTGTTGTGAGCAAGAAGATATCCCACCTTCTATCCAGATGATTCCAGATTAGCCTGTTCGGACATATGCCATTATCTTCATGATTCTTATCAAACCAGGATGAACCACGATCTAAGAAGCTTTATTTGGAACCACTAATCAGTGGAGAATAACCAGGAAGTTGAATAAATCTCATAAGTGTTGTGATCAAGAAGATATCCCACCTTCTATCCAGATTATTCCAGATTATCCTGTTCGGACATATGTCATTATCTTCATGATTCTTATCAAACCAGGATGAACCACGATCTAAAAAGCTTGTTTTGGAACCAATAATCAGTGGAGAATAACCAGGAACTTGAATAAATCTCATAGGAGTTGTGAGTAGGAAGATATCTCATTTTCTATCCAGATGATTCCAGATTAGCCTGTTCGAACATATGGCAATATCTTCCTGATTCTTATCAAACCAGGATGAACCACGATCTAAGAAGCTTTATTTGGAACCACTAATCAGTGGAGAATAACCAGGAAGTTGAACAAATCTCATAAGTGTTGTGAGCAAGAAGATATCCCACCTTCTATCCAGATGATTCCAGATTAGCATGTTCGGACATATGCCATTATCTTCATGATTCTTATCAAACCAGGATGAACCACGATCTAAGAAGCTTTATTTGGAACCACTAATCAGTGGAGAATAACCAGGAGTTGAATAAATCTCATAGGAGTTGTGAGTAAGAAGATATCCCACTTTCTATCCAGATGATTCCAGATTAGCCTGTTCAGACATATGGCAATATCTTCAAGATTCTTATCAAACCAGGATGAACCACGATCTAAGAAAATTTATTTTGAACCACTAATCAGTGGAGAATAACCAGGAAGTTGAATAAATCTCATAAGTGTTGTGAGTAAGAAGATATCCCACTTTCTATCCAGATGATTCCAGATTAGCCTGTTCGGACATATTGCAATATCTTCATGATTCTTATCAAACCAGGATGAACCACGATCTAAAAAGCTTTATTTGGAACCACTAATCAGTGGAGAATAACTAGGAAGTTGAATAAATCTCATAAGTGTTGAGATGAGATGCTAAGAAGAGAAGAGAAGAAGAGTTAAGCAGATTTGGAGATGGCACTATTACAGTAACTTTTATTTACCACAGTAAAATAAAAGTTACTGCTCAGTTAAAGGTAAAAGGAAGTTACCTTGATGGTGAGAAGAGATGGCAAGTGCTTTGGACTAAGGAAGAGTCTATGAATAGTGATCAGACCGTTGTGGTCTGTGTGGAGGAAGAGAGGCGAGCATAGACAGCTTTGGACAGGCTGTAAAGGTCCAAAGCATGTGAGCTCTCTCAGCCTTTCATTTCAAACCAGCCAGCCTTGCCATGTTGACCTCACATGCTTAGCATAGTGTTTTCTCTTTAGCTTCTGCGCAAACCCTTGTCTTACTTCTCTCTATATATTTGTAATCTCAGCTTATTAATAAAACATGCTGTATGAGCTCTCAAATAGTGAAAGATGATTTCTTTGTTCTTAAACTCTTAGATCTTTGATTCACAAACTCTCTCAATCTCTTAATACTCTTTCTAAACTATAAAATGATATGGTATCAGAGCCAGGTTAATTAAAAGGGAAGAGTATTTCGTGATCTTTGAAGAATGTTCTTGAGTGTTCTTGAGTGTTTGGTGAGCTAGATCCTTTTTCGTTTTGAGTTTGGGTCTGTTGGTGTTTCTTTTGGAGGGCAAGCTTCAAGGAGGTTCCTTTAGGTGTGTGACAAGCTCAGGAAGATAGTCTAGCTTGCTGAGAAGCTTGGCGAGTTGTCTTTGAGAGTCTTGAAGGAAGATTTAAGCTAAAGCTTGGCGCTTTGGATGTTGTTTGTGGATTTCTGAGTCTTGTGTGTTGATCTCTGTGATTGTTGATGGTTAGTGATGAAGAACAACAAGTGTAACAGGGAAATGAAGTGGAGTTGGTCAGTCTGGTTGAAGATAGCTTTGGAGAGCTGTGGGATTGGGAGTAATGGTGTAAAGGTGGGATCTTTGAAGGAGATGGGCACTGATAGGAGTAACTATGCAAAGGCAGAGTTACTAAAGGAGATAGCTGCTGAGGAAGATCAGACAGCAAGAGAAACGAGTACATTACATAAGGAGATTGAAGATGTTCATGAGAACAAGATCAGTCTTAGGAGAGTGTATGAAGTCAAGGAGGGGATCCTTGGAGTTAGAGATCATGTAATGGAGCTGCAACACTTGTGGGATGAGCTACAAGGGTTGAGAACTCATGTGGATGCTACACCAAAGCAAGAGGTGATAGCAAGGCTCTTGGCGAGCATGGAGTCATCTTATGGATGGCTAGTAGAGATGGTTCTCAATGGAGAACAACTCGCGGATGTGGAAGGGATGTGTGCACTGGTGGAGAGAGCACACAAGATGATGAGAGAATTGTTAACCGGGAGTAGGAGTGAGAGCTTCCGGAAGAAGAGGAAAGGGAGAAGGCTAGCTAAGGGGTTTAGCAGCATGATAATGTTGAAATAAATAAAGGAATGACCAGAAGAAGAAGCTGGTTGATGATCCAAAGAGAATTCATCAAGAGAAGCCAATTTGGTTCTGTTTGTGCAGTCTTGCTCCACAAGCTACTATCTTGACCTAACTTACCTTTCAAGGCAAGAAAGGACTTTGGAGACTTAATATGGACGTGGGAAACACTGAGAAGTCAAGGAAACATGTTTGAATTAAAATAAGAGAGCCTGGTTTGAATTTGAAAAGAAGAAGTCACATGTTGCTTAAGAGAAGCAGCTGGACCTGTCACTTTCACTCAACCAGGCTGTGTAAACCTCTCTCCTGTCACTCTCACTCCCTCTGGTCGAGATTCACCTTGGCTGCATCCTTCTGGCTTCATCAGAAACCCCACAATAATATTTGTTTAGTCATTCCCTTGTTTAATCATTGTTTATTGTAAGTGATTGTCTATTTAAAGACTTCACCACCTCTTGTAACTTTTATCTAGTCTTAATACAAGTTTCTCTCATCAATTTCGTGGCTCTCTCTCCCTCTCTTGTGTCTAAACAATAGTCACAATGTAAGGGTTAAGTGAATCATGATTTAGAGGCTGCCTTAACTCTCTTTCTCTTAAGGCAGCCTAATACTTGTAAAATTCACTTTAAACTCTTCTTATTTCTTCTTAAACTCTAGCTTACTGATTCTAGATCCCATTCATCTTAAGTGCACAAGCTCTAAAGTGTTGTGTTACTTCTAAAGGATTAGATTCAAACTAGAGATTCTTAGCTTTCTATAACCAGTTTACTCTCTAGGATCTTGGTTATAGTATAGGCTGTGTGAGAGGATTCAACCACCAGTTGGTTGTCTCTTCCATTGTAGAGTGAGTTCCTGTTGTATGGTTGAAGGGATTCAGTTACAAGTTAACTGAATACTCTCTTGACATGAGACAAACACTCATGAATTCCAACATGGTATCAGAGCCTAGTTGCTCTCTTGGGCTGAATTCACTCTGTTCTACTTCATCCTGAAGCTCTCTCTCTCACTTTGAAATTGTTTTTGATGAGCTGTGTGGCTAGGATTCAAAACATGAGCAGTAGAGAGGTTAGATGAAGTATGTTTTCCAAAATTCAAGATGCAATCTTTTAATGTTTCTTTTTAAGATCAGTGACTCTCCCCTTGATCTCCTCATTGTTTAAGGTTTGGATGAAAGACTGAAATAATGCTCTTACCAGCCTGAGGGAGGGAGAAAAGATTATTCTTGTATCTTGAAATCACTTTAAAAAAAAAAAAAAAAAAAAAAAGGTTTCTGAAAATTGTTTTTGAACAGATTCTTGAGTAATCTGATTCTGAAAAATGTTTAAAAATATTTGACCAGTGGACAAACTGTTTTGATCCATTGTGTCTTTGTTGTGTAAGCCACAGAAAACACTTGTTCATGTGTTATTCTGTTGGTTCTTTTGTTGCTTGCCCTGGAAAACATCAGTTCATGAGTTATTCCAGTGGCACATGTCTAAGATCAGTGAGCAAATTAATTGTTCAATGGTCCATTGTGTTTCAGCTACTAAAGCACCAAACTCTTGAGGAGTATTGGTTGCTCCTGGCTGTTAATGCTTCCGCAAAACTCAAGAAAACAGAGCAAAACTCTGTCCATTAGAACTCTTGAGCAAACTCTCTATTCTCTCTTTTCTAATTCTCTGATTCTCAGGTTACTTACTCACCATCATTCTCTCATTCTCTGGCTACTAATACTCTGGTTACATCATTCTCTAAATCTTTACTTATTCTCTGGTTACTTTTACTCTGGTTACTTAATTCTCTCTTCTCACAATCTCTTGTTAGAATCTGCCTAGGGTTATTAAGCTGTCTTGAAAGAATTGTCTTGCTTCTGCCCTTAGGAAAATTGATTGTGTTGTTGCCTGAAAGCTTAATCTTGTTGATTAGGATTCAGAGAGTGTTGCTAGGATAGAATCTTAAAGATATCTGTCCATTGCTGCTGTGCTTATTTAAATTGTGTTTTAAAGATCAGACTTGGTGAAAACCAATGTTCTGGTCTCTTGTTGTCTACTGATGCTTGTCTTAGTGTTGGTTTGACAGATTGCCCATGTTGATCAGAGCCTGCACAAGATGCATATTCCTGACCATGGAGAAATAATTTGTGAGTAGACCAGGAAGCTTAAAAGCTCATATCAAGCTTGTCTCCTCCCCTATACTCGGATTCAAGCTTGAGGGGGGCTGTAAATGAGCTTACATGGCCTGTCTAGAAGCCACTGCAAGAAGAATTCAACAAGGACAGCAACAACTTGGAGTTAGAACAGTTACCTTCAGTGGGGAAGCTATGGATCAGCCCAAGGCATGGAGTTAGAACAGTTACCTTCTGGTTGGGAAGCTATGGATCAGCTTCTACATGAAGTTAGAACAGTTACCTTCAGTTGGGAAGCTATGAATCAGCCCATAGCATGTGTGCTTGTACCTGGTTGATGAAGCTTGTGGTCTCAAGGCTTTGGTGATCATCATTGGCTCTCATCTTCCAAGCTTGACCACATACTCTTATTCTTAGGTCAAGCTTGAGGAGGGGTGTTAATATGAGAAGCCAATGTCCATTCAACTTATGCAAGGGAAGTACCTTTATCTATACTTATGGTTATGATTGAATAGGTTTGCCCCTTGAGAATTGATGCATGTGTGTGTGGATTGTTTGAATCAGGTACTTGGAGCTCATAATGGAGAGTCTGGTCGTGGATCAAACCCTTTGATGATGGCAGGAGGTCAGAAGAAAGGGGGAGACAAAGAACCAGCCACATGGAGAGTTCCAAGCAGTTTTGAGTGTGAAGCAAGGAAGGCATTGGTGCCTGATTGCCATTGAAGTAAGGCCATGATCCAGAGTCTAAGGAGTCCATCAAAATCATCTTAAACTCCTTAGACTCACTGGCCAATCCCTAGGCTGAGGGTAGTTGCACTCTTTTTCCCTAAGTGATGGTTTTATCCTATGAGGTTTTCCACACTTAGGTTTTTAATGAGGCAAGTGCTCTCAGTTCCAAGCTTGCCCAAGGATCTCCTATGGTCAAGCTTGAGGGGGAGTGTTGAAATAAATAAAGGAATGACCAGAAGAAGAAGCTGGTTGATGATCCAAAGAGAATTCATCAAGAGAAGCCAATTTGGTTCTGTTTGTGCAGTCTTGCTCCACAAGCTACTATCTTGACCTAACTTACCTTTCAAGGCAAGAAAGGACTTTGGAGACTTAATATGGACGTGGGAAACACTGAGAAGTCAAGGAAACATGTTTGAATTAAAATAAGAGAGCCTGGTTTGAATTTGAAAAGAAGAAGTCACATGTTGCTTAAGAGAAGCAGCTGGACCTGTCACTTTCACTCAACCAGGCTGTGTAAACCTCTCTCCTGTCACTCTCACTCCCTCTGGTCGAGATTCACCTTGGCTGCATCCTTCTGGCTTCATCAGAAACCCCACAATAATATTTGTTTAGTCATTCCCTTGTTTAATCATTGTTTATTGTAAGTGATTGTCTATTTAAAGACTTCACCACCTCTTGTAACTTTTATCTAGTCTTAATACAAGTTTCTCTCATCAATTTCGTGGCTCTCTCTCCCTCTCTTGTGTCTAAACAATAGTCACAATGTAAGGGTTAAGTGAATCATGATTTAGAGGCTGCCTTAACTCTCTTTCTCTTAAGGCAGCCTAATACTTGTAAAATTCACTTTAAACTCTTCTTATTTCTTCTTAAACTCTAGCTTACTGATTCTAGATCCCATTCATCTTAAGTGCACAAGCTCTAAAGTGTTGTGTTACTTCTAAAGGATTAGATTCAAACTAGAGATTCTTAGCTTTCTATAACCAGTTTACTCTCTAGGATCTTGGTTATAGTATAGGCTGTGTGAGAGGATTCAACCACCAGTTGGTTGTCTCTTCCATTGTAGAGTGAGTTCCTGTTGTATGGTTGAAGGGATTCAGTTACAAGTTAACTGAATACTCTCTTGACATGAGACAAACACTCATGAATTCCAACACAAGAAGAGGAAAGGGAGAAGGCTAGCTAAGGGGTTTAGCAGCATGATAAGGTGTAGAAAGAGAGTTGTGGGAGTATGCAACTACTCTGCCTATATGGGAGAAGGAAGCATGGCTCCAAAGAAGCCAGAAGAAGATGAGCATGTAACAAAGAAGGAATGGAGTGAGTTTGTTAAGCATATGTATGCTTTGGTTACGACCCGGAGAGATGGCTCTCCTACCAAAGCATTCATATCAAACAAACCTATCATCATTGATTCTGGAGCGAGTCATCACATGATCAGTGATAGACATCTACTAAAGGATATAAAAACATCTAGTGGAGGAGTAAAGATAGCAAATGGGGACATGATTCCCATAGAAGGAGTGGGGAAGCTCAAACTGTTTGACAAGGAGACTAATGCCTTTTACATGCCTCGGTTTGAATCAAACTTGCTATCAGTGAAAAGAGCAACGGTTGATCTTGGTTGTCAAGTAGTATTCAGGCCAGAAGAAGTGGAGTTTCAAGATTTGAAGACTGGAAGAGTCATTGGTAGAGGGGATAGCAAGAATCAGCTATACCATCTCCAAGTAGCTAAAGCTTCTCCCGATCCTATGTGTTTGAGTAGTGCTGCTGAGAGAGTTGACAACAAGATTTGGCATGCAAGGCTAGGACATCCACATGCTCAAGCCATTGGATTAGTGCTGCCTAACATGTCATTCAATCATTTGGAGTGTGAAGCATGCATACTAGGGAAGCATTGTAGAACGGTGTTCCCAACTTCAGAGGCAACCTATGAGCATTGCTTTGATCTAGTTCACTCAGATGTATGGACTGCTCCATGCATGTCTCGAGATAGCCAGAAGTACTTTGTGACTTTCATTGATGAGAAGTCAAAGTATACTTGGCTAACATTGCTTCCATCTAAAGACAGGGTGTTGGAGGCTTTTATGAACTTCCAAGCATATGTATCCAATCAATACAATGCTTCTGTGAAGATACTAAGGTCAGATAATGGAGGTGAGTACATCAGCAATGCATTCAAGAGTCATCTAGCCAAGAATGGGATTGTGCATCAGACTAGCTGTCCTTATACACCACAACAGAATGGTGTAGCTGAGAGGAAGAACAGGCACTTAATGGAGGTTGCTAGGTCGATGATGTTTCACACAAATGTACCAAAGAGATTTTGGGGAGATGCTGTGCAAACTGCTTGCTATCTTATCAACCGGGTTCCAACAAAGATTCTGAATGATGTGTCTCCATTTGAGGTGTTAAATAAGAAGAAGCCTTTCATTGATCATCTACGAGTGTTTGGATGTGTGTGCTATGTGATGACTCCAGGAGAACTGAGGAACAAGCTGGAGGCCAAGAGTACTAAGGCCATGTTTATTGGATACTCCATCACTCAAAAGGGTTATAAGTGTTATGATCCTGATGCAAGGAGAGTGATGGTGTCTAGAGAAGTGAAGTTTGTTGAAACTAAAGGGTATTATGAAGAAAAGGAGTGGGAAAATTTGAAGGATTTGTCTCAAGCTCCATCTGATAGAGCAACAACACTGAGAGTGATGTTGGAAAGATTAGGGATAGGAGTATCCCCGAATCAGAGTTCTGGAAGAAGAGAGTCTTCCAATCAGCCTGGAGAAGCTGTGAGAACAACTCCTCTTGACCATGAGAGGGGGAATGGAACTGAATCTCAAAATCAAGGAGATTCAAGTCAACAACATGATCAAGAGGTGACACAAGGAGTAGAGAGTGGTGCTCAATCGAGTGAAGATGGGCAAAGAGAGGCTACTTCTACTAGTTCAGATGAAAGTGGTACTCAGTGTAGTGAAGAGTGGGGAGAAGATTCAGGTGTCCAAGCTGAGGAACAAGAGCCACAAGAAGAGGAACAGGTGCAAGAGTTAAGGAGAAGCACTAGAGTGAAGAGAGATCCCTCCAACTGGGTAAACACAAGAGTGTACTACAATGCCCAGGCTGTGGAGCATCCCTCTCAAGCTGTGTGTTCCTTTGCAGAGTTTCCGGATGATCATGTAGCTTTCACAGTGAGCTTGGATGAGTGTTACATCCCGAGGACTTATGAGGAAGCTGTAGCTATAAAAGAGTGGAGAGAATCAGTGGCTGATGAGTCTGGAGCTATGATTAAAAATGAAACTTGGTATGAGAGTGAGCTACCTAAAGGGAAGAAGGCAGTGACTAGTAAATGGGTGTTCACAATCAAGTTCTATCCTGATGGGAGAATAGAGAGGCGCAAGTCTAGGCTGGTGGCAAGAGGATTTACTCAGACATATGGTGAGGACTATGTGGAGACCTTTGCACCAGTGGCTAAACTCCATACTATCAGGATTGTATTGTCTCTAGCTGTGAATCTTGAGTGGGATTTGTGGCAGATGGATGTGAAGAATGCATTTCTTCAAGGAGAATTGGAAGATGAGGTGTATATGCATCCACCACCAGGTCTTGAACATCTAGTCAAGAAGGGCAATGTGCTGAGGTTAAAGAAAGCTATCTATGGTCTTAAGCAGTCTCCAAGGGCGTGGTACAATAAGCTAAGTACTACACTGAATGGGAGAGGATTCAGGAAGTCAGAATTGGATCACACTCTCTTTACCTTAACCACTCCATCAGGCATTATTGTGTTGCTTGTCTATGTTGATGATATCATCATCACCGGAAGTGATAAGGAAGGCATCAAGGCTACAAAGGAGTATCTTAAAGCAAGTTTTGAGATCAAAGACTTGGGAGAAATGAAATACTTTCTTGGGATTGAGATATGCAGATCAAAGGAAGGGTTGTTTCTGTCTCAAAGGAAGTATGTGATTGATCTCTTGAAAGGAGCTGATGCATATGGGGGAAAGACAGCAAAGATGCCAATGGAGGATGGTTACAAGGTTCCACGTGAGGGGGAGATTGAGGATAGCAAGCCATTTCATGATCCTAAGCTATACAGGAAGATAGTGGGGAAACTGATCTACCTTACCATCACAAGACCTGATGTGTGCTTTGCGGTGAATCAAGTGAGTCAGCACATGCAAGTTCCTAAGGAGCATCATTGGAGAATGGTGGAAAGGATCTTGATGTATCTGAATGGAACGACTGGTCTTGGAGTTTGGATGGGATGTAACAAGAGTACTGAGGTTGTAGGCTACTGTGATGCGGATTGGGCTGGAGACCGAGCAGACAGAAGATCAACAACCGGCTATTGTACATTCATTGGAGGTAATCTTGTCACATGGAAGAGCAAGAAGCAGAAGGTGGTGTCTTGTTCTAGTGCTGAGGCTGAGTATAGAGCTATGCTTAAGCTCACTAACGAGCTAGTATGGATCAAGGGGATTCTGAAGCATTTGGAGATTGAGCAAGCAACTCCAATGGTGATGCACTGTGATAATCAAGCAGCCATCCATATAGCCTCTAACTCAGTGTTCCATGAAAGAACCAAACACATTGAGGTGGATTGTCACAAGGTGAGGCAGATGATGATACTTGGGGTAATTCTGCCTTGTTACACTAGAAGTGAGGATCAGTTGGCTGATGTGTTCACAAAGGCAGCAAGGCAAAAGACAATGGAGTCCATTCATATCAGATTGGGGCTCATTGATCTTTCGCCTAAGCACTAGCTTATACACTCTCCTGATCATGTGATCTCTACTCTTTCCTCATTAAGGTTTTGTCCCAATGGGTTTTCCTTAATGAGGTTTTAACGAGGGAGATCTCATGGTCCTTCCAAGCTTGACTTGTTTCACATGGTCAAGCTTGAGGGGGAGTGTTGAGATGAGATGCTAAGAAGAGAAGAGAAGAAGAGTTAAGCAGATTTGGAGATGGCACTATTACAGTAACTTTTATTTACCACAGTAAAATAAAAGTTACTGCTCAGTTAAAGGTAAAAGGAAGTTACCTTGATGGTGAGAAGAGATGGCAAGTGCTTTGGACTAAGGAAGAGTCTATGAATAGTGATCAGACCGTTGTGGTCTGTGTGGAGGAAGAGAGGCGAGCATAGACAGCTTTGGACAGGCTGTAAAGGTCCAAAGCATGTGAGCTCTCTCAGCCTTTCATTTCAAACCAGCCAGCCTTGCCATGTTGACCTCACATGCTTAGCATAGTGTTTTTATTGACAATGGACATCAAGACATAAGAAGAAGAAACACAAGACCAAGAGGAGAAGAATATCTACACTTGGGCGCATTATTTGTATCTGGTCCATACAAGAGTATGGAATGGCTTGATGTGCAAGGCAACCATATGTGACCCAACAAGACGTGAAATGCAAGGCACAAAGTGAGGTTGACGAGTTTAAAACACAAAGAAACTTGTGTAGACCGTTGAAGAAAGGAGACAAAGTGGAGGAATTAATTATAGTATTGTTCACATGTTTCGTTTAAGGCTTGGAGCCGTTTAGGTCCTGTCGCTTTCCACAACCAGCAGCCTTCTTTGTTTATCATTTTCCTTGTTAATATCTAGCTTAGTTTATTCTGTTTATTCATGAGGCAACTTGCCTATATAATGTTGTAACCAATCTTATTATTAAGTTAAGGAAATACAATCCTTCTTATCTCTCTCTCTTTGGCGACAGCCATACTCTCTCTCTTTCTCTTATCTCTTTGCTACACTTTCATCTCTGTTCATCACTTGGATTCTTATTTTCTTACATGGTATCAGAGCTTCTTAGCTCCGAGTACTCAAATCAATTCCGCAAGCATCTCTGATTTCTTTTTATCTATTTCTCTCTGTTTTACTTCACAAATTTCTCTTCAGATTTCTTTTATCCAGTGGATAATAAATCTGTGTTCTTGAGTGTTCTTGAGTGTTCTTGAGAGTTTATTTGAATTTCTTGGCTGTGCTCACTCTGTTCTGTCTCTATCTCTATTCCTTGAGAGTTCATCTTGTTTCTAAACTTGATTTATCTCAGTTCAGAGTTGATTTATCTCAAACCCAGTCCTTGAAAATTCAAATCCCTCTTGGCGCCAACCATAGAAGATGGAGAACTATCATCCTGTGAGGATTCCAGTTACACTCAAGGGACCAGGAAACTATATCACATGGTCCAGGATGACTATGACAGCCCTTGGAGGAAGAGGACTTTGGCAGCATGTGACTTCAAGCTCAGCTCCAAAGCAAATCACCCAAGGAGAAGATGGCAAGGAGATTGTAGTGGTAGATGAAGGCAAATGGGTTCAGGAAGATCTCATGGTGCTGTCTATCTTGCATAGCTCTCTTGATGGTCCACTCATGGACACCTACTGTCACTGCACAACACCAAAACAGTTGTGGGACACTTTGCAAAAGGTTTATGGCAACACTTCAAATCTCACAAGAATTTATGAAGTGAAGAGAGCCATTAACAATTTGCAGCAAGAAGAAGGGGACTTCACCAAGCATCTTGGGAAGTACAGTCAGCTATGGTCTGAGCTAGAGATGCTAAGACCAAGCACCAATGATCCTGAAGCTCTTGAGGCTAGGCGTGAGCAAGACAAAGTCTTTGGACTACTTCTCACACTCAGTCCAAGCTTCACTGATGTGGTTAGGCATATACTAAGAGACAAGGAGCTTCCAAGCTATGATGAAGTGTGTGCTCAACTACAAAAGGAGATAGGCTCAGATGGACTATTTGGTGGTGGAAAAGGAGACTTGTCAATGGCACACAAGTCTGAGAAGGTGGAAAGTGCTGCAGCTAACAAAGCTCACTTTAAGCCAAGAGGAGGAGGAGACAAGTCAGTAACTTGTGAGCATTGCAAGTATAAAGGACACTCCAAGACCAACTGCTGGATCCTTCATCCTCACCTCAGGCCAGCCTCAGCAAACAAGTACAACCAGGCCAGAGCACATGAAGCAAGAGCTCAAGAGCATCCAGCTTCTAGTTCCATGCGCATGGGAGATGATGGGAGAGCCTTGGTCTCTACAATCCACACTGGTGGTTCCACCTCTCACGCCATGTCTCAGCCATCCCCTGAGGATGCATTCATCAGGAAGTCAGACATTGAGGCCTTGATCAAAGCCCTCAATGCAAATTCTGGTAACCAAAGTATTAATGCTTTAAATTCTATTCACACTGCATCTCACACTGCTAGGCCATTAATCATTGATTCAGGAGCTTCTCATCATATGATTAGGGATGCTAAATTGATCAGTGATATTAAACCAGCCCTAGGAAGTGTTGTGATAGCAAATGGTGATAGAATTCCCATAGAAGGAGTAGGAAATCTGAATCTGTTTAATAAAGAATCTCAAGCCTTTTATATGCCAACCTTTGCTTCTAATCTTTTATCTGTGAAAAGAGCCACTAATGATTTACATTGCAAGGTTATTTTCAGTCCTAATGATGTGTGCTTTCAGGATATTAAGACCAGTAAGATGCTGGGCAAAGGTGTGAGCAAGGGAGAGCTATACTTTCTTGAAGATACCAAGCCTAGATCAGATTCCTCTTATGCTTTTAATTCTGCTTCTGTTTTAGCTAATGAGGTGTTATGGCATGCTAGATTAGGCCATCCTCATTCTCATGCTTTAAAATTGATGTTACCTAATCTGTCTTTGCAAAATGAAACTTGTGAGGCTTGTATTCTTGGTAAACATCATAAATCTGTTTTTCCTTCATCAATGACTATTTATGAGAATTGTTTTGATCTTGTTCACTCTGATGTGTGGACTGCACCTTGTGTTTCTAGAGAAAACCATAAATATTTTGTGACTTTCATAGATGAAAAATCAAAATATACTTGGCTTACTCTGATCACAAGTAAAGATAGAGTTTTAGAAGCTTTTATTAACTTCCAAAACTATGTCACTAACCATTTCAATTCCAAGATCAAAATTTTTAGGTCAGATAATGGAGGAGAATACACTGGCCATGCTTTCAAACAACACTTAGCAAAACATGGAATTATACACCAGACAAGCTGCCCATACACACCACAACAAAATGGAGTGGCTGAGAGGAAAAATCGCCATCTCATGGAGGTTGCAAGGAGCATGATGTTTCACTCCAATGTACCTAAAAGATTTTGGGGAGATGCTGTTGTGACCGCATGCTATCTTATCAACAGAGTCCCCACCAAAGTCCTTAAAGATATCTCACCATTTCAGGTATTAAACAAGACTAAACCCCTATTGATCACTTACGTGTGTTTGGTTGTGTGTGCTATGTCTTGGTACCAGGTGAGAAGAGAAACAAGCTTGATCCCAAGAGTATCAAAGCTATGTTTATAGGATACTCTCACACCCAGAAAGGATACAAGTGCTATGCACCAGATTCAAGAAGGGTAATGGTCTCAAGGGATGTGCAGTTTGTAGAATCAAAGGGTTACTATGATGAGAAGAGCTGGGAAAGCCTTAGGGATCTCTCACAAGGACCATCTGATAGAGCAAACAACCTGAGAACCATTATGGAGAGTTTGGGAATCAGCCTACCTCAAAGTAGTGTGGCGCCAGTACCAGCACCATCAGCATCTACACCAGCTGCTGAGCATGATGATGAATCAGAACCAGTACCAGTTGTGGAGCCAGTCCATCTTGATCCTGAGGGAGGCAGTGAGCATGAATCAACACCAGAACATGATTCAGCATCAACACATGATCAAGATGGAGCAGAATCTGATGGTGATCAAGGTCAGGAAGAAGCAGTGGTAGAAGAGCAGATTCAACCATTGAGAAGAAGCACTAGGGTGAGGAAGGATCCATCAAACTGGACCAGCACTAGAGTGTACTTCAACTCCAATGCAGTGGCTCATCCTACTCAAGCAGTCTGCTCCTTGGCATACTTTCCAGAAGAACATGTGGCGTTTATCACCCACCTAGATGAAGCTTACATACCAAAGACCTATGAGGAAGCAATGGCACTGGATGAGTGGAGAGAATCAGTGGGAGATGAGATAGGAGCTATGATCAAGAATGATACATGGTTTGAAACTCAACTTCCAAAAGGCAAGAAGGCAGTAACAAGTCGCCTACTCTTCACTATCAAGTACAAAGCAAATGGACAACCAGAAAGGAAGAAGACAAGGCTGGTTGCAAGAGGGTACACTCAAGTCTATGGAGAAGACTATTTGGATACATTTGCACCAGTGGCTAAGCTTCACACCATAAGAGTTGTTCTCTCCTTGGCTGTTAACTTGGAATGGGATCTCTGGCAAATGGATGTCAAGAATGCATTTCTTCAAGGAGAATTAGAAGATGAAGTCTACATGAGGCCACCACCAGGAATGGAAGACATGGTCAAACCAGGAAATGTACTTAGATTGAAGAAGGCAATCTATGGATTGAAGCAATCACCAAGAGCCTGGTATCACAAGCTTAGCACAACCCTTAATGGAAGAGGGTTTGTGAAATCAGAATCTGACCATACTCTCTTCACTCTCACCAGCAAGCAAGGCATTGTTGTAATCCTCATCTATGTTGATGATATTATCATCACTGGCAGCAACAAGGAAGGTATAATCTCAACTAAAGCTTTTCTTAAATCCTCATTTGATATTAAAGATTTGGGAGAGCTTAAGTACTTCCTTGGGATAGAAATATGCCGCTCTAAAGAGGGGCTCTTCTTATGCCAAAGGAAGTACACACTTGATCTTTTAAATGAGGCAGGAGAGCTTGGTGGAAGAGTAGCCAAGACACCACTTGAAGAGGGTTACAAGATATTGCGTGAGGGGGAGTTTGAAGATACACCATTTGGAGACTTCAAACTCTATAGAAGAATGGTGGGGAAGCTGATCTATCTCACCATCACAAGACCAGACATTTGTTTTGCTGTCAACCAAGTGAGCCAGCATATGCAAGCACCAAAGGTTCATCATTGGAACATGGTGGAGAGGATCTTGAGATACCTAAGGGAGGCTCCTGGTCAAGGTGTTTGGATGGGGTGCAACAAGAGCACAGAGATTGTAGGATATTGTGATGCAGATTGGGCTGGTGATAGGGTGGACAGGAGGTCTACTACTGGCTATTGCACCTTCATAGGAGGCAATCTGGTCACTTGGAAAAGCAAGAAACAGAAGGTGGTATCATGTTCAAGTGCTGAGGCAGAGTATAGAGCAATGAGGAAGCTTACTAGTGAGCTCATTTGGATCAGAAACCTGCTAAGAGATTTGGGCATTGAGACAACAACACCAATCACAATGCACTGTGATAACCAGGCAGCCATTCATATAGCTTCAAACTCAGTGTTCCATGAGAGGACAAAGCATATTGAAGTGGATTGCCACAAGGTTAGACAAGCAGTGGAGCAGAAGATAATTTTACCTTGCTACACTAGAAGTGAAGACCAGCTAGCTGACATCTTCACCAAGGGAGCAAGCAACCGTGTCTGTGAGTCCATTCATCCAAGATTGGGACTCATAGACTTGGCCAGATCATGATCTCCTTAAGTCATGGAACATCTACTCTTTTTCCTCTTGTGTGTTTTTGTCCCATTGGGTTTTTCACACAAAAGGTTTTAATGAGGGATGTCTTCATGATTTCCAAGCTTAACCATGCTGTATGGCTAAGCTTGAGGGGGAGTATTGACAATGGACATCAAGACATAAGAAGAAGAAACACAAGACCAAGAGGAGAAGAATATCTACACTTGGGCGCATTATTTGTATCTGGTCCATACAAGAGTATGGAATGGCTTGCTGTGCAAGGCAACCATATGTGACCCAACAAGACGTGAAATGCAAGGCACAAAGTGAGGTTGACGAGTTTAAAACACAAAGAAACTTGTGTAGACCGTTGAAGAAAGGAGACAAAGTGGAGGAATTAATTATAGTATTGTTCACATGTTTCGTTTAAGGCTTGGAGCCGTTTAGGTCCTGTCGCTTTCCACAACCAGCAGCCTTCTTTGTTTATCATTTTCCTTGTTAATATCTAGCTTAGTTTATTCTGTTTATTCATGAGGCAACTTGCCTATATAATGTTGTAACCAATCTTATTATTAAGTTAAGGAAATACAATCCTTCTTATCTCTCTCTCTTTGGCGACAGCCATACTCTCTCTCTTTCTCTTATCTCTTTGCTACACTTTCATCTCTGTTCATCACTTGGATTCTTATTTTCTTACAGTTTTCTCTTTAGCTTCTGCGCAAACCCTTGTCTTACTTCTCTCTATATATTTGTAATCTCAGCTTATTAATAAAACATGTTGTATGAGCTCTCAAATAGTGAAAGATGATTTCTTTGTTCTTAAACTCTTAGATCTTTGATTCACAAACTCTCTCAATCTCTTAATACTCTTTCTAAACTATAAAATGATAATAAGTGTTGTGAGCAAGAAGATATCCCACCTTCTATCCAGATGATTCCAGATTAGCCTGGTCGGACATATGCCATTATCTTCATGATTCTTATCAAACCAGGATGAACCACGATCTAAGAAGCTTTATTTGGGAACCACTAATCAGTGGAGAATTACAGGAAGTTGAATAAATCTCATAAGTGTTGTGAGCAGAAGATATCTCACCTTCTATCCAGATGATTCCAGATTAGCCTTTCGGACATATGCCATTATCTTCATGATTCTTATCAAACCAGGATGAACCACGATCTAAGAAGCTTTTATTGGAACCACTAATCAGTGGAGAAAACCAGGAAGTTGAATAAATCTCATAGGAGTTGTGATAAGAAGGTATCCCACTTTCTTATCCAGATGATTCCAGATTAGCCTGTTCGGCCATAATGGCAATATCTTCATGATTCTTATCAAACCAGGATGAACCAATATCTAAGAAGCTTGATTGGGAACACTAATCAGTGGAGAATAACCAGGAAGTTGAATAAAACTCATAGGAGTTGTGATAAGAAGATATCCCACCTTTCTATCCAGATGATTCCAGATTGCCTGTTCGGACATATGCCATTATCTTCATGATTCTTATCAAACCAGGATGAACACGATCTAAGAAGCTTTATTTGGAACCACTAATCAGTGGAGAATAACCAGGAAGTTGAATAAATCTCATAAGTGTTGTGAGCAAGAAGATATCCCACCTTCTATCCAGATGATTCCAGATTAGCCTGTTCGGACATATGCCTTATCTTCATGATTCTTATCAAACCAGGATGAACCACGATCTAAGAAGCTTTATTTGGAACCACTAATCAGTGGAGAGAATAACCAGGAAGTTGAATAAATCTCTAAAGTGTTGTGAGCAAGAAGATATCACCTTCTATCCAGATGATTCCAGATTAGCCTGTTCGGACATATGTCATTATCTTCATGATTCTTATCAAACCAGGATGAACACGATCTAAAAAGCTTGTTTTGGAACCACTAATCAGTGGAGAATAACCAGGAAGTTGAATAAATCTCATAGAGTTGTGAGTAAGAAGATATCCCACTTTCTATCCAGATGATTCCAGATTAGCCTGTTCGGACATATGGCAATATCTTCATGATTCTTATCAAACCAGGATGAACCACGATCTAAAAAGCTTTATTTGGAACCACTAATCAGTGGAGAATAACCAGGAAGTTGAATAAATCTCATAAGTGTTGTGAGCAAGAAGATATCCCACCTTCTATCCAGATGATTCCAGATTAGCCTGTTCGGACATATGCCATTATCTTCATGATTCTTATCAAACCAGGATGAACCACGATCTAAGAAGCTTTATTTGAACCACTAATCAGTGGAGAATAACCAGGAAGTTGAATAAATCTCATAAGAGTTGTGAGTAAGAAGATATCCCACTTCTATCCAGATGATTCCAGATTAGCCTGTTCGGACATATGCCATTATCTTCATGATTCTTATTCAAACCAGGACGAACCACGATCTAAGAAGCTTTATTTGGAACCACTAATCAGTGGAGAATAACCAGGAAGTTGAATAAATCTCATAAGTGTTGTGAGCAAGAAGATATCCCACCTTCTATCCAGATGATTCCAGATTAGCCTGTTCGGACATATGCCATTATCTTCATGATTCTTATCAAACCAGGATGAACCACGATCTAAGAAGCTTTATTTGGAACCACTAATCAGTGGAGAATAACCAGGAAGTTGAATAAATCTCATAAGTGTTGTGAGAAAGAAGATATCCCACCTTCTATCCAGATGATTCCGATTAGCCTGTTCGGACATATGTCATATCTTCATGATTCTTATCAAACCAGGATGAACCACGATCTAAAAGCTTTTTTGGAACCACTAATCAGTGGAGAATAACCAGGAAGTTGAATAAATCTCATAGAGTTGTGAGTAGGAAGATATCCCATTTTCTATCCAGATGATTCCAGATTAGCCTGTTCGGACATATGGCAATATCTTTCTGATTCTTATCAAACCAGGATGAACCACGATCTAAGAAGTTTATTTGGAACACTAATCAGTGGAGAATAACCAGGAAGTTGAATAAATCTCATAAGTGTTGTGAGCAAGAAGATATCCACCTTCTATCCAGATGATTCCAGATTAGCCTGTTCGGACATATGCCATTATCTTCATGATTCTTATCAAACCAGGATGAACCACGATCTAAGAAGCTTTATTTCGACCACTAATCAGTGGAGAATAACCAGGAGTTGAATAAATCTCATAGGAGTTGTGAGTAAGAAGATATCCCACTTTCTATACAGATGATTCCAGATTAGCCTGTTCGGACATATGGCAATATCTTCAAGATTCTTATCAAACCAGGATGAACCACGATCTAAGAAACTTTATTTGAACCACTAATCAGTGGAGAATAACCAGGAAGTTGAATAAATCTCATAAGTGTTGTGAGCAAGAAGATATCCCACCTTCTATCAAGATGATTCCAGATTAGCCTGGTCGGACATATGCCATTATCTTCATGATTCTTATCAAAACCAGGATGAACCACGATCTAAGAAGCTTTATTTGGAACCACTAATCAGTGGAGAATAACCAGGAAGTTGAATAAATCTCATAAGTGTTGTGAGCAAAAGAAGATATCCCACTTCTATCCAGATGATTCCAGATTAGCCTGTCGGACATATGCCATTATCTCATGATTCTTATCAAACCAGGATGAACCACGATCTAAGAAGCTTTATTTGGAACCACTAATCAGTGGAGAATAACAAGGAAGTTGAATAAATCTCAATAAGTGTTGTGAGCAAGAAGATATCTCACCTTCTATCCAGATGATTCCAGATTAGCCTTTTCGGACATATGCCATTATCTTCATGATTCTTATCAAACCAGGATGAACCACGATCTAAGAAGCTTTATTTGGAACCACTAATCAGTGGAGAATAACCAGGAAGTTGAATAAATCTCATAGGAGTTGTGAGTAAGAAAGATATCCCACTTTCTATCCAGATGATTCCAGATTAGCCTGTTCGGCATATGGCAATATCTTCATGATTCTTATCAAACCAGGATGAACCAATATATAAGAAGCTTTGATTGGGAACCACTAATCAGTGGAGAATAACCAGGAAGTTGAATAAATCTCATAGGAGTTGTGAGTAAGAAGATATCCCACTTTCTATCCAGATGATTCCAGATTTGCCTGTTCGGACATATGCCATTATCTTCATGATTCTTATCAAACCAGGAGCGAACCACGATCTAAGAAGCTTTATTTGGAACCACTAATCAGTGGAGAATAACCAGGAAGTTGAAATAAATCTCATAAGTGTTGTGAGCAAGAAGATATCCCACCTTCTATCCAGATGATTCCAGATTAGCCTGTTCGGACATATGCCATTATCTTCATGATTCTTATCAAACCAGGATGAACCACGATCTAAGAAGCTTTATTTGGAACCACTAATCAGTGGAGAATAACCAGGAAGTTGAATAAACTCAATAAGTGTTGTGATCAAGAAGATATCCCACCTTGTTGAAATGTGGTGAGAAGAGATGATGAGGTTTAATAATTGAAGAGGAGATGAGGAGAAATGGACTGTGAAAAGTTACCATGCAGTAAAAATAAAGTTACTGCATGTAAAAGAGGTAAAAGGAGAGTGTGAAGGTAAATGGAGAAGTAAAAGAGACTTGGGATGAGAAAGAAGGGTAGCACAGTGTTGTGATCACTCCACTGTAGAGTGGCGCGCCTCACTTGACCGTTTATGGATAAGCTAAGGCTGTATCCAGGCTGTAAAGTGAGACAAGCATGTGATCACTCTCAACCAAGCATTTTAAACTAGTCCATTGACCTCACATGCTCATAATAGTATTCTAGCTTTGCGCAAACCATTGTAATCTCTTCTCTTATATACCTTGTAATCTCATTAATAAAAATCATACTTTGAGTCTCTTTCTCTCTTTGCAATGTTACTAACATCTCTCTCTCTCGGGTTACTATTGAATCTGCGAATACAAACTCTCTCAAATCTCTCTTAATCTCCTCTATTCTCTTCTAATCTTACACTAATCTCTCAATACACTTTATATTCTCTAAAATCTCATGGTATCAGAGCCTGGTTGGCTTTGGTATTGAGAGAAACCACTTTTTCATTCCGCAAATCTTGTGTTCTTGTGGCCTTGTTTCTCTCTTGTGTTCTTGGTGATTCGGGAAAGCTTGTTACTACTCTAAAGGTGTTATCGGCGCTTCTCCGAGAGTCTTTGTGGTCTTGAGGATAAGTTCTGGTGATCTTCAAGTTTGGTTGCAAGATTGAAGCTTTTTCAGGTCACGTGTGATACAAGCAAGAGAAGATGGAGGGAAACAACTTCAGCAAGCTAGTTACAGTTCCGGTTCAACTCAAGGGAGGTTCAAACTATCTCTTGTGGTCTAGGTTGGTGAAACCGCCATTGGAAGGCTAGGGCTATGGAGTCACATCTCACTGATGATGAACCCGAGCCAGTGGCAAAACAAACTGAAGAAGATGGGAAGGGAAAAGCTCTCACGGATGCTGAGGAGAAGAAGAAGTGGATCCAGGAGGACTTGATGGTGCTTTCCGTGCCTGCCAAGGATCTCTAGAGATACCCCTGCATGAAGCCACAGCTACTGCGAGACTCCAAACATCTATGGGACACTCTCATGAAGACTTTGGGAATGTTTCTAACATAAGCCGCGTGTTGAGTTGAAGAGAGCCATTAATTCCATGAAGCAAGATGGAGGGGAGCTCACCAAACACATGGGGAAGTTTGGATCTTTATGGTCCGAGCTTGAAAGCCTGAGACCCAACACCACTGACATGTCGGCTTCTCATGGAGAAAGAGAAGAAGATCAGGTGTTTGGGCTATTGATGACACTTGATCCTTGCTAACAAAGATGTCATCAAGCATATCTTGGTCGCCTAACTCTCCAAGCATGGAGGAAGTGTGTGCACAACTTCAGAAAGAGGAGGGATCTCTTGGTCTCTTTGGAGGAAAGGGTGATCTTACCATGGCTCCATCACACCGAGGAGATGCAAGCCAACAAGGCTGCATATAATGCAAGAAGTATGAGAAGTATGAGGGGAACTGTGAGCATTGCAAGAAGTCGGGTCACAAGAAGAATCAGTGTTGGTTACTCCACCCCCACCTGAAGCCGAGCAAGTTCAACAAAGATAGAGAAAGCCAAGGCAAACCTTTCTACTGAAGCATCTGGTGCTAGTTTTACCGGGGCTGGTCCAACTGTGAATGTGGGTGAAAGTGAAGGAAGAGCTATGGCTTCTCATCAGCTAAGTGGCAAGGGATTGGACCAGGAGTTGATCACTAAGGCTGACATTGCATCACTCATCCGAGCCCTCAAGGAGTCTGGTAACAAAAAAAACCATACTCTTGGTTACTCTATGCTGCTCATACATTGCCTATTACAATCCCTGATGTCTCTGAAAGATATTAAGGACTGCTAGGAAGCATCTTGAAAAGGAAATGAATCATTAAGGACTAATGTTGGCTAGAAATGTGCATAAACCATTGATCATTGATTCTGGTGCATCTCATCACATGAGTGATGTAAGTGATAAAAGACATTGAACCCTGCTCATGGCCATGTGATGATTGCCAATGGGATCGGATCCCTATTAGAGGCATTGGCAAACTGAAACTGTTTAGTAAGGATTCTAAAGCTTTTTTCATGCCTGAGTTCACTCAAATCTTTATCTGTGAAAAGATGCACTAATGATCTTCAATGCAATGTTATCTTTAGTCCTAATGATGTGAAGTTTCAGGATATTAAAAGCAGTAAGTTGATTGTGGCAAGGAGCTACCAAAGGAGACCTTTATATGCTGGAAGACCTGATCCCATTTCTAGTTCTTTTGTTTCTTTTAATTCTGTTTCTTCCCTCAGTAAGGATGCATTGTGGCATGCTAGACTAGGTCATCCTCATGATAGGGGCTTAAGCATTATGTTACCAGGTGTCATGTTTAAGAATAAGGAGTGTGAGGCATGTATTGGGTAAACATTGTAAGACTGTGTTTCAAAGATCTCTACTATCTATGAAAGTTGTGTTTGATTTGATTCACTCGATATTTGGACTGCTCTTGTTTCTCTCGTGATGGGTTATAGATATTGTCACCTTCATTGATGAAAAATCCAAATACACCTGGTTAACACTCATTAAATCAAAGGGATAGGTTCTTGATGCTTTAAAAAATTTCAAAGCTATGTAACTAACCATTATCATGCCAAGATTAAGATTTTCAGGGTCTGATAATGGTGGAGAAATACAAGCCATGCATTTCGAGATCACCTAGCTCATCATGGGATATTACACCAAACTAAGCGCTTATACACCACAACAGAATGGTGTAGCTGAGAGAAGAACGGCACCTCATGGAGGTGGCGGTCACTAATCCACAAGAGTGTTCCAAAGAGGTATTGGAGTGATGCTGTTATATCTGCTTGTTATCTGATCAACAGGATGCCAACCAGAAACTTCAAGATCAATCTCCTTTGAGGTTCTCAACAAGAGTAAACCAAGCCTGGATCATCTGAGGACATTCGGGTGGTGTGCTATGTATTGGTACCCGGGAGCTGAAAACAAACTAGAACCTAGGAGCACCAAGGCTATGCTTATGGTTACTCAAACTAGTCAGAAAAGGATACAAATGCTTTGATCCTGAGCTAGAAGAGTCTTGGTGTCTCGGGATGTCAAGTTTATGGAGGAGCAAGGGTATTATGATTGGGAGAATTGGGAAGAACTAGAGGATCTATCCAACCATCAGACAGAGCTGCTAGCTTGAGAAACATTTTGAGGGTTTGGCATTGGAGTATCCCAGGATCAGAGTAGGCACAAGAACCTACACCAGTACTGCTGAAGAACCATCCCACTTTGATCATGAGGGGGGAAGTGAATCAGAAGCAAGAAGTCAAGAAGATCAAGGCATTGGTGCGGAAGGTCTAGAAGACAAAGCTCTGATTCTCCTGACCAAAGTGAGAGGATTCAGCAAGAAGAGATCGGAAGCTGGAGAACCAGTTCAGATACAAGAAGAAGAACCAGTGAGAACAAGCAGCAGTTCCTTTAGAAGAAGCACACGGGTGAGAAGAGATGCTTCCAACTGGGTAAACACAAGAGTGGTACAAATGCCCAGGCTGTGGAGCATCCCTCTCAAGCTGGTGTTCTTTTGCTGAGTTCCCGGAAGAACATTGTGCCTTTCAAGTAAGCTTAGATGAGAGCTATGTGCCAAGAAGCTATGAAGAAGCATGGATTCAAGAGTGGAGGGATTCAGTCAATGCTGAGGCAGATGCCATGATCAAGAATGATACATGGTATGAAAGCCAAGTTACCTAAGGGAAAAGAGGCAGTATCATGCAAATGGATCTTTACCATTAAGTACTACCTAATGGTAAGATAGATAGAGGAAGACTAGACTGGTGGCAAGAGGTTTTACACAAACCTATGGTGAGGATTACATAGACACATTTGCTCCAGTCGCCAAACCTTCATACATCAGAGTAGTGCTATCACTTGCTGTCAACCTTGAGTGGGATCTATGGCAAATGGATGTGAAGAATGCCTTTCTTCAGGGGGAGCTTGAAGATGAAGTCTACATGTTACCACCAACCAGGAATGGAAGGGATGGTAAACCAGGAAATGTGTTAAGACTGAAGAAAGCTATCTATGGGGTGAAGCAATCACCAAGGGCTTGGTACACAAGCTCAGCACCACTCTGAATGGTAAAGGGTTCAGAAAGTGTGAGTTGGATCACACACTCTTCACCCTTGGTTACACCAGGAGGTATCATTGTTATTCTTGTATATGATGATATATCATTCACTGGTTCTGATAAAAACAGGTATACAAGAAACCAAGGAGTATCTCAAGTCTGTCTTTGACATAAAAGACTTGGGGGAAGAAATGAAATATTTATATCTCAAAGAAAATATGCACTTGATCTTTTGAAAGATGCAGGTGCTTATGGAGGAAAGACAGCAAAGATGCCCATGGAAGATGGGTACAAGATTCCAAGAGAGGGGGA
>NW_026616207.1:0-28432 GCF_000801105.2 Raphanus sativus | reverse complement strand
AGCGGCTGAGATCTATAGTATCATGCAAGCAACTTATTAAAGCATTTAAGAGATTATAATTCCATTCCTGAATAGAACCCTATGTCTAGCACTCTTAACCATTTAAACACCCTTCATATTGTTAGTTAGAGCAACTGCTTGCTCATTTTAGGATTTGTTAATTTTCATTTCTATCATATAACCAACCTTGCTAGGATTGATTAGTAGATTTTATTTGGTTCCCTAGCTCCTCGTGATTCGATCCCTAAGTACTACAGCTGTACCTCTTATTTGAGAGAGTAAGCTCTACTGGGGTAATTTGAGCACTATCAAATTTGGCGCCGTTGCCGGGGAGCTTTGATCGCCATTAGATTTAATCTTATTAATCTTAGGTTTTTCTTTTACCCCCTTTCTTATTTAAATTTTTTTCTTGTCTTTTCAGGTACATGCCCAGCAGTACCAGAAGCAACAAGGGAAATCAACTATTATTCTCAGAGGGATCCTGCACACTTGGAACGCTCAATCCGCAAAGACCTACGCTCGCATCGATCGACAGAAACCGCATTACCGTCGACTGATACTCACGTTCAAACGTCGACCGACACTCAGACAGCACCGTCGACCGATACCGTTCACCGATCAACATCGATCGATACTTCTAACCGTATATCGATCGACACTACTCCGCGAAGCATGGTCGCGATTGTCATTCTCACGCAGGGCGAGAATGGAAACCTGTATGACCAAGATGGTCTCTTGCGTAATGCAACAGGTCAGAAGCTAGATGCACAGGGAAACATAATCCCTGAAACTGAAGCTGAGGCTACAGGAGAAGCTCAAACACGATCGTTGGCAGACTATAACCGTCCAGACGAGTACTACACCAACAGATCAGCTATTCGACTTCCAGAGATTCAGAAGCGAACTTCGAGCTCAAGCCTCAGTATACTCTCTCGTGTCTCAGATACCTTTATTTGGCAATCACACGAGCATCCTATGGACCATCTGGAGAGGTTCGAGGATCTTATCGCTGCTATTCGTATGGATGGAGTCCCGAGGACTACCTACTCTGCAAGCTCTTCAAATACTCACTGATTGGAGAAGCTTCGCACTGGCTCAAGCAGCTACCTACAGGATCACTGACATCCTGGGCCGACATCAAAAACGCCTTCCTGCGTAATTTCTTTGATGAGGCATGCGCTGAAGACTTAAGGAGCAAAATAGCACTTTCGCGCAAAAGCCTAGTGAGACTTTTAAAGACGCGTGGATCAGATTCAAGTTCTTCCAGCGAGACTGTCCACACCATGGATTCAATGAAGTGCAGCTGTTAAGCACTTTTTACAGAGGTATCGCCTTAAGGTATCAGATGGCTCTTGATACTGCTAGTGAGGGGAACTTCAACACTAGGAATCCAATAGAGGCTGTGAGACTTATTGAGAACCTAGCCAACAGCAGCAGCACCAAGAACACTGACTCTGACAAAAAAGAATCGGTTGCAGCCATCGGTGAAGACCAGATGAATGAAGTCAGAGCCAAGATAGACGCTTTACATGCATTTCTGGGGCAACCAGTCTGCTCAGCTGAAGAAGGAGAGCTAGAGAGGATGATACAGAGGAAGATGTGAACTACATTGGAGGTACTGGATTTCAGAGATATGGAAACCAGAAGTGGAAACAGAAACTTCTTTGGCAGTGGTCAGAAGAGTAACTACAACCAGAGTTCACAGTATCAGAAACCCTTCACCAACACAAGGAACTACGGCAACTCAGCTTACCAAAACCCACCGCCACCCACCCAGAGAGTAAGTTTGATGCCATGATTGATAGAGTTCTGGAAGGTCAGCAGAAGCTTACAGTAGACTTCAATGGGAAGATTGATTTCTGTCTTTAACAATCTGACCACGGATAGATACCATCTGCACTCAAGTTAAGAAACTTGAGACACAGATTGTCCAGACTGAAGACTCTATCAGGAGGATTGGAACTTCTAAGGAAGTAGGGGAAGGAAATAGGAAACCACGTCAATGCTATCATAGATGATGATTTCTGGCAAGTGGTGAAACAGGAGAAGCTACAAGAAGGAGACTTTGAAGTGGAAAGTTCGCTAAGTCTCGGTGGATCACAATGGTGTCGATCGACACCAACTAGTCCACATCGATCGACATCGACGATGTCTTTTCCGGACACGCTTGCAGACTGCAACGCGGTTAGGATATTGACACATGCTGAGTTCACGGCTTCTCATCCATACCCACCCACCCACACCTACGAAGATATCGACCGACGAGACGAGCCACTCATCGATCGACACAATGAAGAGAACCGTATCGATCGATCCTATTCTCCACCTATCGATCGACACGCACCTCTCATATACCGAGTGCAACTACCATCGATAGACAGCAACCGAATCAATGCACTCAGACCCACACCGAAACCACAAGCTACCCCTACCGAAATAACTAGTAACCCTTCAGACACTACACCTACATCAGAGGAACTGAAGGAAGAAGGTTAAGGAGTCGGAAGGAGAAGATTCCTAAGAACCTTAAGAGGGAAGCTAATGAAAAGGAGATTGATGGTTTCACTAAGAGAGTTATCGGAATCCCACCAGAGAAACCTTTTGAGGAGGTTTATTTCACAAAGAGATTGTGGATGTTCTTCAGAGAAACAAGGGAGACTGAAACTGACATTAGGAGAAGGTTTGACAACGTCAGAGAAGAGATGAGGAAAAGGATTACTTTGCTAAAGAAGAGTGATCCTGGGAAGTTTGCAATACCCTGTGTGGTACAAGGTATTGAATTTCCTCACGCACTATGTGACACTGGTTCATCAGTCAGCATCTTACCAAAGGTCATGGCAGACCATCTGGGCCTGCAAGTAGAGCCTTCACCACAGATCTTTACTTTCGTGGATTACTCTCAGAGAAACTCTGGAGGCTTCATCAAAGACCTAGAGGTACACATTGGTGATGCTATCGTCCCTGTGGATTTTCATGTCCTAGACATCAAGCTAAATTGGAACTCTTCCCTCTTACTTGGAAGAGCATTTATGGCTACAGTAGGAGCCATATGTGACATGAAGACCAACAGGATGTGCTTGACTATGATAGATCCAGATATCCACTACGACCCTGTCAAGCTTGACAAACCACCAGCCAAATTAGTGGTAAAGGAAGATGATACTGGTATCATCGCAGTTTGTCATTGTGAAGTTGAGTACGAGACAGAGTACTCGGGATCGATCGACAGTACTTTGACGTCATCGATCGACACATTCAAGTCAGAGGAGATCGACAACAACTATGGATCATCGATCGACAGAGACCCACCGGATGATGAACTCGATCTACCAGATCATTGCTACCCGAATTTCGCCATCCCACCCAACCGAAAGGAAGATGATTACTCAATAAGGAGTTGGGCAGATAGCGGATTTCATGAGAGTTTTGCAGTAGACATAGCCACCTCTTCCCACAGTGGAGACCACAGTGAAGAATATGATGAAGACTATTGGGAAGAGAGAGCTTGGGAAATCTACTTGGAGAATGACAGATTTGCACCACAATCGATCGACATCAAACGCCCACCATCGATCGATTATCTACTTCATCCAGCAAAACGACATCGTCCATCGATCGACATTGCCAGTATAATATCGATCGATATTAACCCGGACGACTTAAAGGACAAAATCGGAATTTCACCGATTAGGGCAACACATGGGTATAAAAGGTTGACAACTCAAGCCACGAAAATTCAAAACTTTTCACCTTCTACCCAGCAGCTTCCAGCATTCAGAGATTCATCAATGGAAGACTGCAACAACATGATCAATCGATCCAACCGTGCAGCTAGACGTGCACCATCGACCGCCACCACCACACACCCATCGATCGACACCTTCAACAGAGCTCAACCGAGATCTCATGAACCTTATGATATCAGGAACGTTTCACTAACACCTGATGAATTTGGAATTTTCAGGGACACAGATGGCTATGCAAGAGCTATGGATGGAAGAGTTCTGCACATAACCAGAGAGGACATAGCAGACATCCTCCAAGTTGCCAATGGACCAGAAAACCTGTTCACACAGCAACGTAGCCATCCAAACATCCTACAACACGTCCAGGACAACACAACACCAACACAAGGGAGGATCCAGTTCCTCAACACTTCGGTCACCTCGACATTCACAATCGATCGACATCGTTTCAACACCGTCGATCGACGGCGGATATCCAGGATCGATCGACAGACCGAGAGTCGATCGCCCGACAGACGACTGGAGTTTGGACGACGTGCCTTCACTACCGATGGATCCAGGAGATTCAAGTGGGAGGCTAAGGATGAATATGGTGTCTACAGAGATGAGTTTGGCTATGCTAGAGGAGTTGATGGTGAGATCATCCATGTTACCAAGAGCAAGTAAAGAGACTTTTGGATAGAGCATCCCTTTTTCACAAAGGTTGCTTACAACTTCCAATACACACACGCCCTTACCATGCATACACACCACCACCAGTGCCCTACAGTAGAGAGGAGGTGGATGATATGGTGACTGATGTATGGAGAGCTCAGGCGCACTTGAGGCAAACATGTGCACATTGGTGGAAGACACTTTCCAGCCTTGGATGTCAGTTACAAAGACTTCCAGAATGATATGGCTGAGATAAGAGTGGAGCTTGGAAACATATTGACCACGCTTGAGAAAGAGGCTACGCCACCAGTATCGACCGACAGTTACTGTACCATCGATCGACATCGGCAAGACTACATCCATGGACGACCAGAATGTTCATCACCTAAGAAAGATGAATGGGAGGTTGCTTACATCAATACACGGATTGGAGACGTCTACAGCCCTCTCAACAACAATGTCGAATGGTTAACAAGAGGATCGATCTTCTACAGAAAGAGTTGGATACAATTCGCCAGAATGACAAAGCTCAGCTTGCTACTTTTTCACGATCGAACGATACTTTCATCATCGATCGACAAAGGTTTGCAGACTGAAGATAGATGAAAGCGTATGACGAACGCAGTTCTCACGAGCATGAAATCAGTTCGACACATATCTTCATCATCGATCGACAAAAGGTTTGCAGACTGGAAGATAGGATGAGCGTATGTACGAAGCATGAAACATCACCTAGAAAGATGAATGGTTGCTTACATCAATACACGGATTGGAGACGTCTACAGCCCTCTCAACAACAATGTCGAATGGTTAAGCAAGAGGATCGATCTTCTACAGAAAGAGTTGGATACAATTCGCCAGAATGACAAAGCTCAGCTTGCTACTTTTTCATCGATCGACACATATACTTCATCATCGATCGACAAAAGGTTTGCAGAACTGGAAGATAGGATGAAAGCGTATGTACGAAAGCATGAAATTTTCAGTTCTCCTATCCTGCGATGCCAACACACAATGTCACGGCAGCTGGACAAGCTAGAAAGAGACATGAGCATTGTTCAAGCTTATATTGATCTCCGTGACAGCAACGAAGCATCGATCGACAGGCCTAGACCAATATCGATCGACAGCGAGCCACCACCAGCGAAGAGAGTATGCACTGCAGCAGAGGTTGATGATATCAAAGATCAGCTTTATGAAACCATGAATTCTATGGAGGAGAGACTCATAGAAAGAAGTGATAACATTGAGGAGACTCTCAATGAAAGAGTGACCAACCTTTGCAGAGCTACTGGTCTCTTGAAGAATGAGATACGCACTATGCAGAGCAATCTTGAGTACCAAGGCCAACGTTCAGAATCGATCGACAAAGCTGACACGGAGTCGATCGACAGTGATCCCAGCGAAGCGACCGACATACCAATTGTAGCATCGATCGATACCGCCGCTTTGGCCGATAAGGATCAACAGATTCAGGACCAGCACGCCAAAGGCCAACATGCAGATCTACCTGAGCATTCTAGATTTAACTTCTATCAGCATCAGTTAGACACAGAAGATTTGGTCAGAAGGTTGCAAGTCATCAAAGCCGATTTAGCAAAGATATCTCCTAGATGGACAAGATCAGGTGATGCCACAAGAAGCTTCACTGCTGCTGAGTCCAAAGATGAGGGAAGTGTTTGCCCACCAGCAAACAAAAACCCCCACTGCACCCCATGAGTCACTCACCTGCCACAGTCAAGCTAAATGACTATAACCAAGCGCTGAGTGGGAGGCAACCCACTATTAGGTTTTCTTTTTTTTATTTTATTTTATTTTTATTTTCATTTTTTTCTTTTTCGAATTTATTTTGCAGTATTATTAGATCCAAGTAGAATGATAATTCCATCGACCGACATTCACCATTCATATCGCTCGACACCACACGACCATTACTAACGATCGACGTATACCACTACGAATCGATCGACATCTTGTCGATCAGGTTTATTCATTCTAACTTGTTATATTTATTATGTTTTATTTTATTTACCTCACCACCGGATGTTACACTGGGACAGTGTAATTTAAGTCTGGGGGGAGTTTACTAATATGTGTTTTTATTTTGGTTTTTATTAAAATGTTTTTCAAAATTATTTTTCGCATAAGTATTAAATAGGAACATTGATATGGATTTATATTTGATTGTCTGACCACTCTTTAGCACCATTCTAGATTACTGATTGCAGATAGTACTAAAGATGCTAAAGTGGATCAACTTGCTATCTATATTCACTAGCTAAGATTGTTTGAAGGAACCAAAGCTGACCTCCAACACTAATACTGACTTATTTGCTTGTCTTGGGGCTTGGATATCACTGGATCGGAATCCTCTTACAAGTCTGGAAGGTAAAAAGTCTGTGTGTTTCTGGTTCCCTTCCTTCGCTCTCTTCGGCATCTCGAGATCTAAGTTTATGTTATAAAAGATTGAAATGATTTCTTGAGAAGCAGAGGGATAGGAGTGTCTCCTGCGACCCCAGTATTCTAAATCTCAAGGATGATCACACATTGTGGAAACGAGGGGTAGGAGTGATTCCTGCGACCCCAATATTCGCTACACTTTGTCAAAAATGTATGAGTTACAACGCAAATGTCAATGAGATGGACTAGATGACCTATGTGGCATCGAAACCTGTTGAAATTGAAACTAATAAGAGATTCAGTGAAGAGAGAAGAGGGGAGAAAGGAATCAGAGAAGACTACCTGTGTGTTCAGATACTTGTTTGAGTTGAATCCATGTGTTCTTTGATCGATACTCCCAAGGTAAAGCCTGCACTTTATTTTATGTTAAGAAATGAGGTTAGTAGAGGGGAATGTCAGATGAGAATTGCTAAGTTGTTGACTAGATGAGTTTAGTTGCTAAGCTAGGATAAGGCATAATGAACTTCTGTGATTAGGATTTTAGACATGAATTGCAAACCCATAGAGTGATGACTTCAATATATTGAATCCTTGAGTTCCTGCTATTTCCAAACCTTTTCCAAAGACTACTGTTTTTGCTTGAGGACAAGCAAAGGAGTAAGTCTGGGGGAGTTGATATACCATGGATTTTACCCGTTTTTAACCATGGTATACTAGTGTTTTACTATATATTTAATCTGTTTTCTAGCCTGTTAGGTATGTTTTCAGGTTCAGGAGCATTTTGTGAGAAAGTGATGTTTTTGGAGCATTTTGGAGTACAAGAGATGATACACCCGAGTTGACCATTCAAGACTAAGTCGGAAGTCAACATTGCGATTATAATCGATCGATACTCATCCTGAGTTGTCGATCGATGTAGCTGAGAAGATCCGCGTACTAGAAGATTATAATCGATCGATACACATTCAGTGTTGTCGATCGATATCGAGGACGAAATGGTTTAGCCGACTACTTCACCAAGACTTCACCAAATTACGAGATTGCCCCTGACGAGTTTTTAACCTAATGGAAATGCTTAAATACTCCTGCTAAGTATTTTTGACGGCAAGTTTTGAAACCCTTTGAAGCTTGAAGCTTTTTACAACCAAAGCAGAGAGTGTGAGAGAGAGACTAGAGTTTTATTTGTTTGAGAGAGATTGGAGAGATTTCTCATCTCCTTTTGTATTTCTACTTTATTCTATCTATGCAATTCTTTCATCTATCTATTGTTATGAATTGTCTAGCTATGTCTGAGTAGTCTACTTGTTAGATCTAGGGTTTAAATAGGTTTGTGGGATTAGCCCCAAACTATAATTGCTAAGTTGTGATACTCATCAAATGGATTGTACCCTATGCTTGTTTTAGAGTAGCTAACTAGAACATAGATCACTAGGATCTTAGATTATCTTGAATTATCCATTTGAGCGATGCCTGTTTCCCGTTGAGAAGAACGACAGTTCCTCCTTGAGACCTCGCGGTCATATTCGGTTCGCGCCTAGGCAGATCTAGAAGCCGTCGATCGATACCCTACTGGTAAATCGATCAGCGCCGCGAAAGGTGTATCGCTCGATATCTCAAAAGGATATCGACCGACTCTTTTTCTGTGTCATCATGCGAAAGGTGTGGCCAGAGATCTAGATATTTTAACCAGTGATTCATTCACATATGTTAAGCGGCTGAGATCTATAGTATCATGCAAGCAACTTATTAAAGAATTTATAGAGATTATAATCTCCATTCCTGAATAGAAACCCTATGTCTAGCACTCTTTATCCCATTTAAACAACCCTTCATATTGTTAGTTAGAGCAACTGCCTTGCTCATTTTAGGAATTGTTATTTTCATTTCTATCATATAAACCAACCTTGCCTAGGATTGATTAGTAGATTTTATTTAATTGGTTCCCTAGCTCCTCGTGATTCCGATCCCTAAGTACTACAGCTGTACCTCTTATTTGAGAGAGTAAGCTCTATTGGGTAATTTGAGCACTATCAAATTTGGCGCCGTTGCCGGGGAGCTTTGATCGCCATTAGATTTAATCTTATTAATCTTAGGTTTTTCTTTCCCCCCCTTTCTTATTTAAAATTTTCTTGTCTTTTCAGGTACATGCCCAACAGTACCAGAAGCAACAAGGGAAATCAACTATTATTCTCAGAGGATCCTGCACACTTGGAACGCTTAATCCGCAAAGATCTACGCTCCGCATCGATCGACAGAACCGTATTACCGTCGACTGATACTCACGTTCAACAGTCGACCGACACTCAGACAGCACCGTTGACCGATACCGTTCGCCGATCCGCATCGTTCGATACTTCTAACCGTATATCGATCGACACTTCTCCGCGAAGCATGGTCGCGATTGTCATTCTCATGCAGGGCGAGAATGGAAACCTAATCCCTGAACCTGAAGCTGAGGCTACAGGAGAAGCTCAAACATGATCGTTGGCAAACTATAACCGTCTAGACGAGTACTACACCAACAGATCAGCTATTCGACTTCCAGAGATTCAGAAGCCGAACTTCGAGCTCAAGCCTCAGTACTACTCTCTCGTGTCTCAGATACCTTATTTTGGGCAATCACACGAACATCTGGAGAGGTTCGAGGATCTTATCGCTGCTATTCGTATGGATGGAGTCCCCGAGGACTACCTACTCTGCAAGCTCTTCAAATACTCACTGATTGGAGAAGCTTCGCACTGGCTCAAGCAGCTACCTACAGGATCACTGACATCCTGGGCCGACATCAAAAACGCTTTCTTGCGTAATTTCTTTGATGAGGCACGCGCTGAAGACTTAAGAAGCAAAATCGCCATTTTCGCGCAAAAGCCTAGTGAGACTTTTAAAGACGCGTGGATTAGATTCAAGTCCTTCCAGCGAGACTGTCCACACCATGGATTCAATGAAGAGCAGCTGTTAAGCACTTTCTACAGAGGTATCGCCTTAAGGTATCAGATGGCTCTTGATACTGCTAGTGAGGGGAACTTCAACACTAGGAATCCAATAGAGGCTGTGAGACTTATTGAGAACCTAGCCAACAGCAGCAGCACCAAGAACACTGACTCTGACAAGAAGAAATCGGTTGCAGCCATCGGGGAAGACCAGATGAATGAAGTCAGAGCCAAGATAGATGCTTTACATGCATTTCTGGGGCAGCCAGTCTGCTCAGCTGAAGAAGGAGAGGCTAGAGAGGATGATACAGAGAAAGATGTGAACTACATTGGAAGTACTGGATTTCAGAGATATGGAAACCATAGTGGAAAGAGAAACTTTTTTAGCAGTGGTCAAAAGAGTAACTACAACCAGAGTTCACAGTATCAGAAACCCTTCACCAACACAAGGAACTACAGCAACTCAGCTTACCAAAACCCACCGCCACCCAACAAGGAGAGTAAGTTTGATGCCATGATTGATAGAGTTCTGGAAGGTCAGCAGAAGCTTACAGTAGACTTCAATGGAAAGATTGATTCTGTCTTCAACAATCTGACCACGAGGATAGATACCATCTGCACTCAAGTTAAGAAACTTGAGACACAGATTGTCCAGACTGAAGACTCTATCAGGAGGATTGGAACTTCTAAGGAAGCAGGGGAAGGAAATAGGAAACACCACGTCAATGCTATCATAGATGATGATTTCTGGCAAGTGGTGAAACAAGAGAAGCTACAAGAAGGAGAGTTTGAAGTAGAAAGTTCGCTAAGTCTCGGTGGATCGCAATGGTGTCGATCGACACCAACTAGTCCACATCGATCGACATCGACGATGTTTTTTCCGGATACCCTTGCAGACTGCAACGCGGTTAGGATATTGACACATGCTGAATTCACGGCTTCTCATCCATACCCACCCACCCACACCTACGAAGATATCGACCGACGAGACGAGCCACTCATCGATCGACTCAACCAAGAGAACCATATCGATCGACCCTATTCTCCACCTATCGATCGACTCGCACCTCTCATATACCGAGTGCAACTACCATCGATAGACAGCAACCGAATCAATGCACTCAGACCCACACCGAAACCACAAGCTACCCCTACCGAAATAACTAGTAACCTTTCAGACACTCCACCTGCATCAGAGGAAACTGAAGGAAGAAGGTTAAGGAGTTGGAAGGAGAAGATTCCTAAGAACCTTAAGAGGGAAGCTAATGAAAAGGAGATTGATGGTTTCACTAAGAGAGTTATCGGAATCCCACCAGAGAAACCTTTTGAGGAGGTTTATTTCACAAAGAGATTGTGGATGTTCTTCAGAGAAACAAGGGAGACTGAAACTGACATTAGGAGAAGATTTGACAACGTCAGAGAAGAAATGAGGAAAATGATTATTTTGCTAAAGAAGAGTGATCCTGGGAAGTTTGCAATACCCTGGGTGGTACAAGGTATTGAATTTCCTCATGCACTATGTGACACTGGTTCATCAGTCAGCATCTTACCAAAGGTCATGGCAGACCATCTGGGCCTGCAAGTAGAGCCTTCACCACAGATTTTTATTTTCGTGGATTACTCTCAAAGAAACTCTGGAGGCTTCATCAAAGACCTAGAGGTACACATTGGTGATGCTATCGTCCCTGTGGATTTTCATGTCCTAGACATCAAGCTAAATTGGAACTCTTCCCTCTTACTTGGAAGAGCATTTATGGCAACAGTAGGAGCCATATGTGACATGAACACCAACAGGATGTGCTTGACTATGATAGATCCAGATATCCACTACGACCCTGTCAAGCTTGACAAACCACCAGTCAAATTAGTGGTAAAGAAAGATGATACTGGTATCATCGCAGTTTGTCATTGTGAAATCGAGTACGAGACAGAGTACTCGGGATCGATCGACAATACTTTGACGTCATCGATCGACACATTCAAGTCAGAGGAGATCGACAACAACAATGGATCATCGATCGACAGAGACCCACCGGATGATGAACTCGATCTACCAGATCATTGCTACCCGAATTTCGCCATCCCACCCAACCGAATGGAAGATGATTACTCAGTAAGGAGTTGGGCAGATAGCGGATTTCATGAGAGTTTTGCAGTAAACATAGCCACCTCTTCCCACAGTGGAGACCACAGTGAAGAATATGATGAAGACTATTGGGAAGAGAGAGCTTGGGAAAATTTCTTGGAAAATGACAGATTTGCACCTCAATCGATCGACAACAAACGCCCACCATCGATCGATTATCTACTTCATCCAGCAAAACGACATCGTCCATCGATCGACATTGCCAGTATAATATCGATCGATATTAACACGGACGACTTAAAGGACAAAATCGGAATTTCACCGATTACGGCAACACATGGGTATAAAAGGTTGACAACTCAAGCCACGAAAATTCAAAACCTTTCACCTTCTACCCAGCAGCTTCCAGCATTCAGAGATTCATCAATGGAAGACTGCAACATCATGTTCAATCGATCCAACCGTGCAGCTAGACGTGCACCATCGATCGCCACCACCACACACCCATCGATCGACACCTTCAATAGAGCTCAACCGAGATCTCATGAACCTTATGATATCAGGAACGTTTCACTAACACTTGATAAATTTGGAATTTTCAGGGACACAGATGGCTATGCAAGAGCTATGGATGGAAGAGTTCTGCACATAACCAGAGAGGACATAGCAGACATCCTCCAAGTTGCCAATGGACCAGAAAACCTGTTCACAAAGCAACGTAGCCATCCAGACATCCTACATCACGTCCAGGACAACCACAACACCAACACAAGGGAGGATACAATTCCTCAATACTTCGGTCAACCTCGAAATTCACAATCGATCGACATCGTTTCAACAACGACGATCGATGGCGGATATCCCGGATCGATCGATAGACCAAGAGTCCGATCGCCCGACAGACGATTGGAGTATGGACGACGTGCCTTCAATACTGATGGATCCAAGAGATTCAAGTGGGAAGCTAAGGATGAATATGGTGTCTACAGAGATGAGTTTGGCTATGCTAGAGGAGTTGATGGTGAGATCATCCATGTTACCAAGGAGCAAGTAAAGAGACTTTTGGATAGAGCATCCCTTTTTCACAGAGGTTGCTTACAACTTCCAATACACACACGCCCTTACCTTGCATACACACCACCACCAGTGCCCTACAGTAGAGAGGAGGTGAATGATATGGTGACTGATATATGGAGAGCTCAGGCGCACCTTGAGGCAAACATGCACACATTGGTGGAAGACACTTTCCAGTCTTTGGATGTCAGTTACAAGGACTTCCAGAATGATATGGCTGAGATAAAAGTGGAGCTTGGAAACGTATTGACCATGCTTGAGAAAGAGCCTACGCCACCAGTATCGACCGACAGAGTACATGTACCATCGATCGACATCGGCAAGACCACATCCATGGACCGACCAGAATGTTCATCACCTAAGAAAGATGAATGGGAGGTTGCTTACATCAATACACGGATTGGAGACGTCTACAGCCCTCTCAACAACAATGTCGAATGGTTAAGCAAGAGGATCGATCTTCAACAGAAGGATTTAGACACAATTCGCCAGAATGACCAAGCTCAGAATGCTACTTTTCCATCGATCGACACACATCCTTCGTCGTCGATCGACACGAGGTTCGCAGAACTGGAAGATAGGATGAAATCATACGAAGAGAAGCATGATCTTTTAAGTTCACCTATCATGCGATACCTGGATACACTGTCACGACAGCTGGACAAGCTAGAAAGAGATATGAGCATCATTAAGGCTTATATTGATCTACGTGATAGCAATGAAGCATCGATCGACATGCCTCGACCAACATCGATCGACACCGAACCACCACCAGCGAAGAGAGCATGCACCACAGCAGAAGTTGATGAGATCAAACATAAGCTGCACGTAGCCATGAATTCTATGGAGGAGAGACTCATAGAAAGAAGTGATAACATTGAGGAGACTCTCAATGAAAGAGTGACCAACCTTTGCAGAGCTACTGGTCTCTTGAAGAATGAGATACGCACTATGCAGAGCAATCTTGAGTACCAAGGCCAACGTTCAGAATCGATCGACAAAGCTGACACGGAGTCGATCGATAGTGATCCCAGCGAAGCGACCGACATACCAATTGTAGCATCGATCGATACCGCCGCTTTGGCAGATAAGGATCAACAGATTCAGGACCAGCACGCGAAAGACCAACATGCAGAACTACCTGAGCAATCTAGATTTGACTTCTATCAGCATCAGTTAGACACAGAAGATTTGGTCAGAAGGTTGCAAGTCATCAAAGCCGATTTAGCAAAGATATCTCCTAGATGGACAAGATCAAGTGATGCTACAAGAAGCTTCACTGCTGCTGAGTCCAAAGATGAGGGAAGTGTTTGCCCACCAGCAAACAAAAACCCCCACTGCACCCCATGAGTCACTCACCTACCACAGTCAAGCTATATGACTATAACCAAGCGCTGAGTGGGAGGCAACCCAATATTAGGTTTTCTTTTTCTTTATTTTTATTTTATTTTATTTTTTTTTCTTTTTGCTTTTTCTTTTTCTTTTTTGAATTTATTTTGCAGTTTTTATTAGAACCAAGTATAATGATAATTCCATCGACCGACATTCACCATTCATATCGCTCGACACCACACGACCATTACTAACGATCGACGTATACCACTACGAATCGATCGACATCTTGTCGATCAGGTTTATTCATTCTCACTTGTTATATTTATTAATTTTGTTTTATTTTATTTACCTCACTACCAGATGTTACACTTGGATAGTGTAATTTAAGTCTGGGGGAGAGTTTACTAATATGTGTTTTTATTTTGGTTTTTATTAAAATGTTTTTCAAAATTATTTTTCGCATAAGTATTAAATAGGAACATTGATATAGATTTATATTTGATTGTCTGACCACTCTTTAGCACCATTCTAGATTACTGATTGCAGATATTACTAAAGATGCTAAAGTGGATCAACTTGCTATCTATATTCACTAGCTAAGATTGTTTGAAGGAACCAAAGCTGACCTCCAACACTAATACTGACTTATTTGCTTGTCTTGGGGCTTGGATATCACTGGATCGGATCCTCTTACGAGTCTGGAAGGTAAAAAGTCTGTGTGTTTCTGGTTCCCTTCCTTCTCTCTCTTCGGCATCTCGAGATCTAAGTTTATGTTATAAAAGATTGAAATGATTTCTTGAGAGGCAGAGGGATAGGAGTGTCTCCTGCGACCCCAATATTCTAAATCTCAAGGATGATCACACATTGTGGAAACGAGGGGTAGGAGTGACTCCTGCGACCCCATTATTCGCTACACTTTGTCAAAAATGTATGAGTTGCAATGCAAATGTCAATGAGATGGACTAGATGACCTATGTGTGGCATCGAAACCTGTTGAAATTGAAACTAATAAGAGATTCAGTGAAGAGAGAAGAAGGGAGAAAGGGATCAGAGAAGACTACCTGTGTGTTCAGATACTTGTTTGAGTTGAATCCAAGTGTTCTTTGATCGATACTCCCAAGGTAAAGCCTGCACTTTATTTTATGTTAAGAAATGAGGTTAGTAGAGGGGAATGTCATATGAGAATTGCTATGTTGTTGACTAGATGAGTTTGGTTGCTAAGCTAGGATAAGGCATGATGAACTTCTGTGATTAGGATGTTTAGACATGAATTGCAAACCCATAGAGTGATGATGACTTCAATATATTGAATCTTTGAGTTCCTGCTATTTCCAAACCTTTTCCAAAGACTACTGTTTTTGCTTGAGGACAAGCAAAGGAGTAAGTCTGGGAGAGTTGATATACCATGGATTTTACCCGTTTTTAACCATGGTATACTAGTGTTTTACTATATATTTAATCTGTTTTCTAGCCTGTTAGGTATGTTTTCAGGTTCAGGAGCATTTTGTGAGAAAGTGATTTTTTGGAGCATTTTGGAGTACAAGAGATGATACACCCGAGTTGACCATTCAAGACTAAGTCGGAAGTCAACATTGCGATTATAATCGAGCGATACTCATCCTGAGTTGTCGATCGATGTAGCTGAGAAGATCCGAGTACTAGAAGATTATAATCGATCGATACACATTCAGTGTTGTCGATCGATATCTAGGACGAAATGGGTTAGCCGACTACTTCACCAAGACTTCACCAAATTACGAGATTGCCCCTGACGAGTATTTAACCTACTGGAAATGCTTAAATACTCCTGCTAAGTATTTTTGACGGCAAGTTTTGAAACCCTTTGAAGCTTGAAGCTTTTTACAACCAAAGCAGAGAGTGTGAGAGAGAGACTAGAGTTTTATTTGTTTGAGAGAGATTGGAGAGATTTCTCATCTCCTTTTGTATTTCTACTTTATTCTATCTATGCAAATCTTTCATCTATCTATTGTTATGAATTGTCTAGCTATGTCTGAGTAGTCTACTTGTTAGATCTAGGGTTTAAATAGGTTTGTGGGATTAGCCCCAAACTATAATTGCTAAGTTGTGATACTCATCAAATGGATTGTACCCTATGCTTGTTTTAGAGTAGCTCGTCGATCGTTAGTAATGGTCGTGTGGTGTCGAGCGATATGAATGGTGAATGTCGGTCGATGAAATTATCATTCTACTTGGATCTAATAAAAACTGCAAAATAAATTCGAAAAAGAAAAATAAAAGCAAAAAGAAAAATAAAATAAAAATTAAAATAAAGAAAAAGAAAACCTAATAGTGGGTTGCCTCCCACTCAGCGCTTGGTTATAGTCATTTAGCTTGACTGTGGTAGGTGAGTGACTCATGGGGTGCAGAAACTCCTGATTACCGGACAGCAATCATCAATCTTGTGTCTCCTACTATTGAACCATGTGGCTCCTACTATTGAACCATGTGGCGACGAAGCTTCTTGTGGCATCATCCGCTTGTAGTTGCTTCTTATCTATCTGGAGGACTGTATCTTGAAGTTTCCTCACACAATTCTCGATGTATTCGATTTTGTCAACTTTCCTGTCGATGGTCTGGTACGTATGTACGGACAATAATGTCAGCTCACTCTGTAATGCATCGATCCTGTCCAAAATAAACTGATCTCGGTCTGCTAAAGACTCGGTGTCGATCGATGCTACGAGATGCGCGTCGGTCATTTCGCTGAGGGGTCTGTCGGTCGACTCGGAATCCACTGTGTCGATCGACTGTGAGCACTGTCCTTGGTACTGCAGAGTACATATACTGCCCTTCATCTGGCGAGTAGTTCTGCAGAGGCTGTTAACTCTTTCGTTAACAGTGTAGTCAATGGTGTCACAGGTCCCGTTGAGTCTCATTTCCATAGCATCCATAGCCTCGTAAAGCTCATGTTTAAGTTCATCAACTTTTTCTGTGGTGCATGCTTTCTTCGCTGGTGTTAATTCGCTGTCGGTCGATGTTGGTCGAGGCCTGTCGATCGATGCTTCATTGCTATCACGTAGATCAATATAAGCCTTAATGATGCTCATATCTCTTTCTAGCTTGTCCAGCTGTCGTGACAGTGTATCCAGGTATCGCATGATAGGTGAAATTAAAAGACCATGCTTCTCTTCGTACGATTTCATCCTATCTTCCAGTGCTGCGAACCTCGTGTCGATCGACGACGAAGGATGTGTGTCGATCGATGGAAAAGTAGTATTATGAGCTTGGTCATTCTGGCTAATTGTGTCCAACTCTTTCTGTAGAAGATCGATCCTCTTGCTTAACCATTCGACATTATTGTTGAGAGGGCTATAGACGTCTCCAATCCGTGTATTGATGTAAGCAACCTCCCATTCATCTTTTTTAGGTGATGAACATTCTGGTCGGTCCATGGATGTAGTCTTGCCGATGTCTGATAGTGCTCAAATTACCTAGTAGAGCTTACTCTCTCAAATAAGAGGTACAACTGTAGTACTTAGGGATCAAATAACGAGGAGCTAGGGAACCAATTAAATAAAATATACTAATCAATCCTAGGCAATGTTGGTTTATAAGATAGAAATGAAAGTAACAATTCCTAAAATGAGCAAGGCAGTTGCTGTAACTAACAATATGAAGGGTTGTTTAAATGGGATAAAGAGTGCTAGACATATGGTTTCTATTCAGGAATGGAGATTATAATCTCTATAAATGCTTTAACAAGTTGCTTGCATGATACTATAGATCTCAGCCGCTTAACATATGTGAATGAATCACTGGTTAAAATATCTAGATCTCTGGCCACACCTTTCGCATGATGACACAGAAAAAGAGTCGGTCGATATCCTTTTGAGATATCGAGCGATACACCTTTCGCGGCGCCGATCGATTTACCAGTAGGGTTATCGATCGACGGCTTCTAGATCTGCCTAGGCGCGAACCGAATATGACCGCGAGGTCTCAAGGAGGAACTGTCGTTCTTATCAACGGGAAACAGGCATCGCTCAAATGGATAACTCAAGATAATCTAAGATCCTAGTGATCTATGTTCTAGTTAGATACTCTAAAACAAGCAGAGGGTACAATCCATTTGATTAGTATCACAACTTAGCAATTATAGTTTGGGGCTAATCCCACAAACCTATTTAAACCCTAGATCTTACAAGTAGACTACTCAGACATAGCTAGACAATTCATAACAATAGATAGATGAAAGAATTGCATAGATAAAATACAGTAGAAATACAAAAGGAGATGAGAAATCTCTCCAATCTCTCTCAAACAAATAAAACTCTAGTCTCTCTCTCACACTCTCTGCTTTGGTTGTAAAAAGCTTCAAGCTTCAAAGGGTTTCAAAACTTGCCGTCAAAAATACTTAGCATGAGTATTTAAGCATTTCCATTAGGTTAAAAACTCGTCAGGGGCAATCTCGTAATTTGGTGAAGTCTTGGTAGTCGGCTAAACCATTTTGTCCTTGATATCGATCGACAACACTGAATGTGTATCGATCGATTATAATCTTCTAGTACGAGGATCTTCTCAGCTACATCGATCGACAACTCAGGATGAGTATTGATCGATTATAATCGAAATGTTGACTTCTGACTTAGTCTTGAATGGTCAACTCGGGTGTATCATCTCTTGTACTCCAAAATGCTCCAAAAACATCACTTTCTCACAAAATGCTCCTGAACCTGAAAACATACCTAACAGGCTAGAAAACAGATTAAATATATAGTAAAATACTAGTATACCATGGTTAAAAACGGGTAAAATCCATGGTATATCAACTCCCCCACACTTACTCCTTTGCTTGGCCTCAAGCAAAAATAGTAGTCTTTGGAAAAGGTTTGGAAATAGCAGGAACTCAAAGATTCAATATATTGAAGTCATCACTCTATGGGTTTGCAATTCATGTCTAAATATCTTAATCACAGAAGTTCATCATGCCTTATCCTAGATTAGCAACCAAACTCATCTAGTCAACAACATAGCAATTCTCATCTGACATTCCCCTCTACTAACCTCATTTCTTAACATAAAATAAAGTGCAGGCTTTACCTTGGGAGTATCGATCAAAAGAATACATGGATTCAACTCAAACAAGTATCTGAACACACAAGTAGTCTTCTCTGATCCCTTTCTCCTCTCTTCTCTCTTCACTGAATCTCTTATTAGTTTCAATTTCAACAGGTTTCGATGCCACATAGGTCATCTAGTCCATCTCATTGACATTTGCATTGTAACTCATACATTTTTTGACAAAGTGTAGCGAATAATGGGATCACAGGAATCACTCCTACCCCTCGTTTCCACAATGTGTGATCATCCTTGAGATTTAGAATACTGGGGTCGCAGGAGACACTCATATCCCTCTGCTTCTCAAGAAATCATTTCAATCTTTATAAAATAAACTTAGATCTCGAGATGCCGAAGAGAGAGAAGGAAGGGAACCAGAAACACACAGACTTTTTACCTTCCAGACTTGTAAGAGGATTCTGATCCAGTGATATCCAAGCCCCAAGACAAGCAAATAAGTCAGTATTAGTGTTGGAGGTCAGCTTTGGTTCCTTCAAACAATCTTAGCTAGTGAATATAGATAGCAAGTTGATCCACTTTAGCATCTTTAGTACTATCTGCAATCAGTAATCTAGAATGGTGCTAAAGAGTGGTCAGACAATCAAATATAAATCCATATCAATGTTCTATTTAATACTTATGCGAAAAATAATTTTGAAAAAACATTTTAATAAAAACCAAAATAAAAACACATATTAGTAAACTCCCCCCCCCCAGACTTAAATTACACTGTCCAAGTGTAACATCCGGTGGTGAGGTAAATAAAATAAAACATAATTAATAAATATAACAAGTTAGAATGAAGAGACCTGATCGACAAGATGTCGATCGATTTGTAGTGGTATACGTTGATCGTTAGTAATGGTTGTGTGGTGTCGAGCGATATGAATGGTGAATGTCGGTCGATGGAATTATCATTCTACTTGGATCTAATAAAAACTGCAAAATAGATTCGAAAAAGAAAAATAAAAGCAAAAAGAAAAATAAAATAAAAATAAAGAAAAAGAAAACCTAATAGTGGGTTGCCTCCCACTCAGCGCTTGGTTATAGTCATTTAGTTTCACTGTGGTAGGTGAGTTACTCATGGGGTGCAGAAACTGCTGATTACCGGACAGCAATCATCAATCTTGTGTCTCCTACTATTGAACCATGTGGCGACAAAGCTTCTTGTGGCATCATCCGCTTGTAGTTGCTTCTTATCTATCTGGAGGACTGTATCTTGAAGTTTCCTCACAGAATTCTCGATGTATTCGATTTTGTCAACTCTCCTGTCGATGGTCTGGTAGGTATGTACGGACAATAGTTTCAGCTCACTCTGTAATGCATCGATCCTGTCTAGAATAAACTGATCTCGGTCTGCTAAAGACTCGGTGTCGATCGATGCTACGAGATGCGCATCGGTCATTTCGTTGATGGGTCTGTCGGTCAACTCAGCATCCATTGTGTCGATCGACTGTGAACACTGTCCTTGGTACTGCAGAGCACGTATATTGCCCTTCATGTGGCGAGTAGTTCTGCAGAGGCTGTTAACTCTTTCGTTAACAGTGTAGTCAATGGTATCACAGGTCCTGTTGAGTCTCCTTTCCATAGCATCCATAGCCTCATACAGCTCATGTTTAAGTTCATCAACTTCTGCTGTAGTGCCTGCTCGTCTTGCTAGAGGTGGCTCGCTGTCGATCGATTGTTGGGGTCAAAAACGGTTATCTCGAAATCAACGGCTAAAAATATTTATCGTGCGCGGACTTTCCATAAAACAAGCGTCGAAAGAAAACAAGTTGTATAGCTTTAAAAACCTATGTTAAAGTCGATCGTTCTTGTTTTACACGATAAACTTTACGAGAAAACCAACTCAGATTTAGTCGTAAAACTTCGATGATACAATCAAGAAGAACCGAGAGACATTAGGTCCGTAGCTGATATGACACGACCATACGAAAGTATACGGAAGAAACGAGAAGTAATCTAAGTTTGGACAGGCCAAACGACAAGGAATCGGCCTTGAAACTTCAAAGAGCCCGTTCTCTCAAACCGTGAGGACCCAGAAAACGAGGAAGATATCAAATCGAAGCCCTCGCCGAGACCCAGGCCGCCGGGCGGCTAGCCCCCTTGCTGGCCGTGGTCGCCGGCGGCTAGCGCCCCGTGCTGGCCGTGGTCGCCGGGCGGCTAGCCCCGTGCTGGCCGTGGCCGCCGGCGGCTAGCGCCCGTGCTGGCCGTGGTCGCCGGGCGGCTAGCCCCGTGCTGGCCGTGGCCGCCGGCGGCTAGCGCCCGTGCTGGCCGTGGTCGCCGGGCGGCTAGCCCCGTGCTGGCTCGGGTCTTCGGACAACAATCTCCGGTACACAAGTCCCCAGTCCCCGGCCATCAGAAGTCTGTACTTCGAGTCTTTCCCAAGTCCTCGCAGGACGAATCATTGAGATTCCGCGTACGAAACTCCGGTTCTTACTCCAATCTAAGACCGTCGGAAACACTTCGAAACTCGTAAGATATCGACGGGAAGGAAGATCCTAAATTCTTCGTACGAAACAGCGATGGTTATCTTAAGACACCACTCGTCTCAACTCTACGAACGAATGAAGAACTTCCGAAGAAATCGTAGAAACAACAGAAGTCCTAGAGACGGCCGAAAGGACCAAACGCGATCGGACAGTCCGTTTACGATTATCTAAGATAGATACAATGATTTACGTTTATCTTCACATAACAAGATAAATGCTAAATTTCCAGAAGGATAAATGTCAAGTTTCCCGAAGATAAATGTCAATTTCCCGATAAACATGAAGGCCGACAAAAATGGAAAAAGCCCGCTTCGCGGCCCAAAAAGAGAATAGACCGTCATAAGAAGGAGTATACAAAGGAGCTTTAGGAGAGGAGGAAAGCAGAGCGAAAATCATTAAGAGAGAGAGAAATCCGAGATTGGAGACCTAGAGAGCTCCTGTAGGTTAAGAACTTAAAATTTAGCGGTAGACTAGCAAGGTAGGACCTAGAACGTCCGGCCGCCTCTCGTTCTATTTTCATCTTGTCCGCAGGCTCCTGTCTCTCTCGGAAGGATCTAACAATCCTTTTACTTAGAGTTCCGCACATAGAAACCCTAGGCATTATTCTCGACATGCCTGTTTCTATGACTAACGCTCTACTAGACGAACTCCGCCAGGCAGTTCGATCTCTTGTTCAAACCCTTCCAACTGAACTACGTCCGACTTGATCCTCGAAAGGGGTACGTAGGCAGCCTTCCTTAAGGTCCAGTCCCAAATCTCAATAAAACCTTTCCGCATTTATTTGATTACTTGTCGTTGGTTGTCGCAGAGAATCCGGACCTTCAGGGAAAGTTAGGTTTACTTAGCTTTCCTCCGTTTTACTTAATCAAAATCGACAGTGCGAATTTCGGTTCCCACATCGATGTTGGTCGAGGCATGTCGATCGATGCTTCATTGCTATCACGTAGATCAATATAAGCCTTAATGATGCTCATATCTCTTTCTAGCTTGTCCAGCTGTCGTTAAAGCGTATCCAGGTATCGCATCATAGGTGAACTTAAAAGATCAACCAGTGCTGCGAACCTCGTGTCGATCGACGACGAAGGATGTGTGTCGATCGATGGAAAGTAGCATTCTGAGCTTGGTCATTCTGAAGAATTGTGTCCAATCTTTCTGTAAAAGATCGATCCTCTTGCTTAACCATTCGACATTGTTGTTGAGAGGGCTGTAGACGTCGCCAATCCGTGTATTGATGTAAGCAACCTCCCATTCATATTTCTTAGGTGATGAACATTCTGGTCGGTCCATGGATGTAGTCTTGCCGATGTCGATCGATGGTACATGTACTCTGTTGGTCGATACTGGTGGCGTTGCCTCTTTCTCAAGCATGGTCAATATGTTTCCAAGCTCCACTCTTATCTCAGCCATATCATTCTGAAAGTCCTTGTAACTGACATCGAAAGGCTGGAAAGTGTCTTCCACCAATGTGCGCATGTTTGCCTCAAGGTGCGCCTGAGCTCTCCATACATCAGTCACCATATCATCCACCTCCTCTCTACTGTAGGGCACTGGTGGTGGTGTGTATGCAAGGTAAGGGCGTGTGTGTATTGGAAGTTGTAAGCAAACCTCTGTGAAAAAGGGATGCTCTATCCAAAAGTCTCTTTACTTGCTTCCTTAGTAACATGAATGATCTCACCATAAACTCCTCTAGCATAGCCAAACTCATCTCTGTAGACACCATATTCATCCTTAGCTTCCCACTTGAATCTCCTGGATCCATCAGTATTGAAGGCACGTCGTCCAAACTCCAATCGTCTGTCGGGCTATTGGACTCTTGGTCTGTCGATCGATCCTGGATATCCGCCGTCGATCGACGGTGTTGAAACGATGTCAATCGATTGTGAATGTCGAGGTTGACCGAAGTGTTGAGGAACTGTATCTCCCTTGTGTTGGTGTTGTGGTTGTCCTGGACGTGTTTTAGGATGTCTGGATGGTTACGTTGCTGTGTGAACAGGTTTTCTGTTCCACTGGCAACTTGGAGGATGTCTGCTATGTCCTCTCTGGTTATGTGCAGAACTCTTCCATCCATAGCTCTTGCATAGCCATCTGTGTCCCTGAAAATTCCAAATTCATCAGGTGTTAGTGAAATGTTCCTGATATCATAAGGTCCATGAGATCTCGGTTGAGCTCTGTTGAAGGTGTCGATCGATGGGTGTGTGGTGGTGGCGATCGATGGTGCACGTCTAGCTGCACTGTTGGATCGATTGATCATGTTGTTGCAGTCTTCCATTGATGAATCTCTGAATGCTGGAAGCTGCTGGGTAGAAGGTGAAAAGTTTTGAATTTTCGTGGCTTGAGTTGTCAATCTTTTATACCCATGTGTTGTCCTAATCGGTGAAATTCCGATTTTGTCCTTTAAGTCGTCCTTGTTAATATCGATCGATATTATACTTGCAATATCGATCGATGGACGATGTCGTTTTGCTGGATGAAGTAGATAATCAATCGATGGTGGGCGTTTGATATCGATTGATTGAGGTGCAAATCTGTCATTCTCCAAGTAATTTCCCAAGCTCTCTCTTCCCAATAGTCTTCATCATATTCTTCACTGTGGTCTCCACTGTGGGAAGAGGTGGCTATGTTTACTGCAAAACTCTCATGAAATCCGCTATATGCCCAACTCCTTACTGAGTAATCATCTTCCTTTCGGTTGGTGGAATGGCGAAATTCGGGTAGCAATGATCTGGTAGATCGAGTTCATCATCCGCTGGGTCTCTGTCGATCGATGATCCATTGTTGTTGTCAATCTCCTCTGACTTGAATGTGTCGATCGATGACGTCAAAGTACTGTCGATCGATCCCGAGTACTCTGTCTCGTACTCGACTTCACAATGACAAACTGCGATGATACCAGTATCATCTTCCTGTACCACTAATTTGGCTGGTGGTTTGCAAAGCTTGACAGGGTCGTAGTGGATATCTGGATCTATCATAGTCAAGCACATCCTGTTTGGTGTTCATGTCACATATGGCTCCTAATGTAGCCATAAATGCTCTTCCAAGTAAGAGGGAAGAGTTCCAATTTAGCTTGATGTCTAGGACATGAAAATCCACAGGGACGATAGCATCACCAATGTGTACCTCTAGGTCTTTGATGAAGCCTCCAGAGTTTCTCTGAGAGTAATCCACGAAAGTAAAAATCTGTGGTGAAGGCTCTACTTGCAGGCCCAGATGGTCTGCCATGACCTTTGGTAAGATGCTGACTGATGAACCAGTGTCACATAGTGCATGAGGAAATTCAATACCTTGTACCACACAGGGTATTGCAAACTTTCCAGGATCACTCTTCTTTAGCAAAGTAATCATTTTCCTCATCTCTTCTCTGACGTTGTCAAACCTTCTCCTAATGTCAGTTTCAGTCTCCCTTGTTTCTCTGAAGAACATCCACAATCTCTTTGTGAAATAAACCTCCTCAAAAGGTTTCTCTGGTGGGATTCTGATAACTTTCTTAGTGAAACCATCAATCTCCTTTTCATTAGCTTCCCTCTTAAGGTTCTTAGGAATCTTCTCCTTCCGACTCCTTAACCTTCTTCCTTCAGTTTCCTCTGGTGCAGGTGTAGTGTCTGAAAGGTTACTAGTTATTTCGGTAGGGGTAGCTTGTGGTTTCGGTGTGGGTCTGAGTGCATTGATTCGGTTGTTGTCTATCGATGGTAGTTGCACTCGGTATATGAGAGGTACGTGTCGATCGATAGGTGGAGAATAGAGTCGATCGATACGGTTCTCTTGGTTGTGTCGATCGATAAGTGGCTCGTGTTGTCGGTCGATATCTTCGTAGGTGTGGGTGGGTGGTATGGATGAGAAGCCGTGAATTCAGCATGTGTCAATATCCTAACCGCGTTGCAGTCTGCAAGCGTATCCGGAAAAGACATCGTCGATGTCGATCGATGTGGACTAGTTGGTGTCGATCGACACCATTGCGATCCACCGAGACTTAGCGAACTTTCTACTTCAAAGTCTCCTTCTTGTAGCTTCTCCTGTTTCACCACTTGCCAGAAATCATCATCTATGATAGCATTGACGTGGTGTTTCCTATTTCCTTCCCCTACTTCCTTAGAAGTTCCAATCCTCCTGATAGAGTCTTCAGTCTGGACAATCTGTGTCTCAAGTTTCTTAACTTGAGTGCAGATGGTATCTATCCTCGTGGTCAGATTGTTGAAGACAGAATCAATCTTCCCATTGAAGTCTACTGTAAGCTTCTGCTGACCTTCCAGAACTCTATCAATCATGGCATCAAACTTACTCTCCTGGGTGGGTGGCGGTGGGTTTTGGTAAGCTGAGTTGCCGTAGTTCCTTGTGTTGGTGAAGGGTTTCTGATACTGTGAACTCTGGTTGTAGTTACTCTTTGACCACTGCCAAAAAAGTTTCTTGTTCCACTCTGGTTTCCATATCTCTGAAATCCAGTACCTCCAATGTAGTTCACATCTTCCTCTGTATCATCCTCTCTAGCCTCTCCTTCTTCAGCTGAGCAGACTGGTTGCCCCAGAAATGCATGTAAAGCATCTATCTTGGCTCTGACTTCATTCATCTGGTCTTCACCGATGGCTGCAACCGATTTCTTCTTGTCAGAGTCAGTGTTCTTTGGTGCTGCTGCTGTTGGCTAGGTTCTCAATAAGTCTCACAGCCTCTATTGGATTCCTAGTGTTGAAGTTCCCCCTCACTAGCAGTATCAAGAGCCATCTGATACCTTAAGGCGATACCTCTGTAGAAAGTGCTTAACAGCTGCACTTCATCGAATCCATGGTGTGGACAGTCTCGCTGGAAGAACTTAAATCTGATCCACGCGTCTTTAAAAGTCTCACTAGGCTTTTGCGCGAAAGTGGTGATTTTGCTTCTTAAGTCTTCAGCGCGTGCCTCATCAAAGAAATTACGCAAGAAAGCGTTTTTGATGTCAGCCCAGGATGTCAGTGATCCTGTAGGTAGCTGCTTGAGCCAGTGCGAAGCTTCTCCAATCAGTGAGTATTTGAAGAGCTTGCAGAGTAGGTAGTCCTCGGGGACTCCATCCATACGAATAGCAGCGATAAGATCCTCGAACCTCTCCAGATGGTCCATAGGATGCTCGTGTGATTGCCCAGAATAAGGTATCTGAGACACGAGGGAGTAGTACTGAGGCTTGAGCTCGAAGTTCGGCTTCGGAATCTCTGGAAGTCGAATAGCTGATCTGTTGGTGTAGTACTCGTCTGGACGGTTATAGTCTGCCAACGATCGTGTTTGAGCTTCTCCTGTAGCCTCAGCTTCAGGTTCAGGGATTATGTTTTCCTGTGCATCTAGCTTCTGACCTTTTGCATTACGCAGATGACCATCTTGGTCATACAGGTTTCCATTCTCGCCCTGCGTGAGAATGACAATCGCGACCATGCTTCGCGGAGTAGTGTCGATCGATATACGGTTAGAAGTATCGAACAATGCGGATCAGCGAACGGTATCGGTCGACGGTGCTGTCTGAGTGTCGGTCGACTGTTGAATGTGAGTATCAGTCGACGGTAATGCGGTTCTGTCGATCGATGCGGAGCGTAGGTCTTTGCGGATTGAGCGTTCCAAGTGTGCATGATCCTCTGAGAATAATAGTTGATTTCCCCTGTTGCTTCTGGTACTGCTGGGCATGTACCTGAAAAGACAAAAAAAATTTAAATAAGAAAGGGAGGTAAAAGAAAAACCTAAGATTAATAAGATTAAATCTAATGGCGATCAAAGCTCCCCGGCAACGGCACCAAATTTGATAGTGCTCAAATTACTCAGTAGAGCTTACTCTCTCAAATAAGAGGTACAGCTGTAGCACTTAGGGATCGAATCACGAGGAGCTAGGGAACCAATTAAATAAAATCTACTAATCAATCCTAGGCAAGGTGGTTTATAAGATAGAATGAAAGTAACAATTCCTAAAATGAGCAAGGCAGTTGCTCTAACTAACAATATGAAGGGTTGTTTAAATGGGATAAAGAGTGCTAGACATAGGGTTTCTATTCAGGAATGGAGATTATAATCTCTAAAATGCTTTAACAAGTTGCTTGCATGATACTATAGATCTCAGCCGCTTAACATATGTGAATGAATCACTGGTTAAAATATCTAGATCTCTGGCCACCACATTTCGCATGATGACACAGAAAAAGAGTCGGTCGATATCCTTTTGAGATATCGAGCGATACACCTTTCGCAGCGCCGATCGATTTACCAGTAGGTTATCGATCGACGGCTTCTAGATCTGCCTAGGCGCGAACCGAATATGACCGCGAGGTCTCAAGGAGGAACTGTCGTTCTTCTCAACGGGAACATGTATCGCTCAATGGATAATTCAAGATAATCTAAGATCCTAGTGATCTATGTTCTAGTTAGCTACTCTAAAACAAGCATAGGGTACAATCCATTTGATGAGTATCACAACTTAGCAATTATAGTTTGGGCTAATCCCACAAACCTATTTAAACCCTAGATCTAACAAGTAGACTACTCAGACATAGCTAGACAATTCATAACAATAGATAGATGAAAGAATTGCATAGATAGAATAAAGTAGAAATACAAAAGGAGATGAGAAATCTCTCCAATCTCTCAAACACAAATAAAACTCTAGTCTCTCTCTCACACTCTCTGCTTTGA
>NW_026616206.1:0-28443 GCF_000801105.2 Raphanus sativus | reverse complement strand
AAGCTGGTGTTCTTAGAAGTCAACCAGCTGGATATGAGCTCAAGGAGTTGAGCATTCAGGTGATCAAGGAAGAACCATGTACTCAGCTCTCAGCAGTGATCCCACTAAGAAAGAAGGGTGGAGAAGTGATACTGGCGCAACCAACCCTGATGGTCCAGCAACCAGGAGAGACTTTGATCTCTTTATCAAAGCTGCCCAATCCCCTTATCTCATCCAGAAGGCTGGTTATATCATCTCCTGGCTCTAAAACCCATTATTATAGATTCAGGAGCTTAGTCATCACATGATTAGTGATAGGAACTGATTAGTGATATCCAACCTGCTACTGGAAATGTTCTGATAGCTAATGGTGATAAGGTGAAGATAGAAGGGATAGGGAACCTTAGGTTGTTTGATAGGGAATCAACTGCCTTATATATGCCTAAGTTTACATCTAACCTGTTATCTGTGGAGGAGCAGCTACTGTTGATCTGAGTTGTGTCAGGTTGTCTTCAGACCAGATGAGGTTGAGTTTCAAGATTTAAAGACGGGCAGGTTATTGGAAGAGGCCACAGCCATCAGGAGCTGTATCATCTCCAAAAGACTCAACTAGCTGAATCTTCCTCATGTTGCTTGGTCAGTACATCTGCTGGGGTTGAGAGCACTATATGGCATGCTAGATTGGGGCATCCGCACACTAGAGCACTCAATCTGATGCTTCCTGGAGTGGTGTTTTAAAATGATGTGTGAAGCATGCATCTGGGGAAGCATTGCAAGACAGTATTCCCCAAGGTCCAACACGATTTATGAGAAGTGTTTTGACCTGGTTCACTCTGATGTGTGGACTGCACCTTGTATGTCCAGAGAGATCACAAGTACTTTGTTACCTTCATTGATGAGAAGTCCAAGTACACTTGGGTAACACTGATCCAGTCTAAGGACAGAGTTTGGAAGCTTTCAAGAATTATCATTCTCATGTCACCAACCACTTCAGTGCTAAGGTGAAGATTCTCAGGTCAGATAATGGTGGAGAGTACACAAGTGGAGCTTTCAAGCAATTTTTATCTCAACAAGGGATTATTCATCAGACCAGCTGTCCTTATACTCCTCAGCAAAATGGAGTTGCTGAGAGGAAGAACAGGCATCTTATGGAGGTGGCTAGATCAATGATGTTCCACATGAGTGTTCCAAAGCGGTTCTGGAGTGATGCTGTGGTTTCTGCTTGTCATCTGATCAACAGAACCCCAACTAGAGTTCTCAATGACATCTCTCCTTATGAAGTTCTCAACAAGAGCAAGCCATCTCTGGATCACATGCGGGTGTTTGGATGTATCTGCTTTGTACTGGTACCAGGAGGGCAGAGGAACAAGCTTGATGCAAGAAGCACAAAGGCAGTGTTCATTGGGTATTCTCCTCACCAGAAAGGCTACAAGTGTTATGTACCAGAGACCAGGAGGGTCTTAATCTCACGAGATGTCAAGTTCATGGAGTCTAGGAGTTACTATGATGGGAAGAATTGGGAAGATTTGGAGAATCTATCTCAACCTACTTCAGATAGAGCTGATAGTCTCAGAAGAGTAATGGAGAGTCTTGGCATTAGTGTACCTATTGAGAGGATACCTGAAGTACAAGAAACAGCACCAGTGATTATTGAGGGTGAACAAGTTATTCATCCTAATCCTGAAGGGGGGAATCAAGAGGACTCTCATACTGGTCAGGAGGTTCAAGAGGAAGCAACACACACTGATCAAGCGCAAGAGGTTCATGATCAGGATGAAAACAATCAAGGTGTACCATCAGCACAAGAGCAAGAGGCTGTACCTGATGGAGTTGACAGTATAGAAGAAGTCCAGCCGCTTAGGAGAAGCACAAGGGTCAGGAATCCACCATCAAACTGGAGCAAGACAAGGGTGTATTTCAACAGCCACGCAGTTGCTCATCCAACCCAAGCAACATGCTCCCTAGCTCAATATCCTATGGATCATCAAGTGTTCATCACCAATCTGGATGAGGCTTACATACCAAGGTCATATGAGGAGGCTATGGCAATCAAGGAATGGAGAGATTCAGTAGAAGATGAGATGGGGGCTATGGAAAAGAATGGAACCTATTTTGAAAGTGAGCTTCCCAAAGGCAAGAAGGCAGTGACCAGCATGCTTCTGTTCACAATTAAGTACCTAGCTAATGGGAAACCTGAAAGGAAGAAGACCAGGCTAGTGGCAAGAGGCTACACTCAAGTGTATGGTGAGGATTATCTGGAAACATTTGCTCCAGTGGCAAAGTTACATACTATAAGGGTCTTGCTCTCTCTTGCTGTGAATTTGGAATGGGATCTTTGGCAAATGGATGTCAAGAATGCATTCTTACAAGGAGAACTAGAAGATGAAGTCTACATGCGCCCACCACCTGGAATGGAAAGCATGGTTAAACCTGGCAATGTATTGAGGCTGAGGAAAGCAATATATGGTCTAAAGCAATCCCCAAGAGCCTGGTATCACAAGCTAAGCTCAACACTGAATGGAAGAGGCTTTGTGAAATCTGAAGCTGATCACACTCTGTTTACTCTGACCAGCAAGCAAGGGATCATTGCTATTCTCATTTATGTGGATGATATCATCATCACAGGCAGTGACAAAGAGGGAATCAACTCAACCAAAGCATTTCTTAAAGCAACCTTTGACATCAAGGACTTGGGAGAGCTCAAGTATTTCCTAGGGATTGAGATTTGCAGATCCAAGGAAGGGTTGTTCCTGTCTCAAAGAAAATACACTCTGGATTTGTTAAAAGAAGCTGGTGATCTTGGTGGAAGAGCTGCTAAAACACCACTAGAAGATGGATACAAGGTGATGCGTGAGGGGGAGATTGAAGACAAGGCATATGGAGATGTAAAGCACTATAGAAGAATGGTGGGGAAGCTGATATATCTCACTATCACAAGACCTGATGTGTGCTTTGCAGTCAACCAAGTGAGCCAGCATATGCAAGCTCCCAAGATGCACCATTGGAACATGGTGGAGAGGATACTAAGGTATCTAAGAGAGGCGCCAGGACAAGGAATATGGATGGGGTGCAACAAGAGTACTGAGATAGTTGGGTATTGTGATGCTGATTGGGCAGGAGATAGGGTTGATAGGAGATCAACTACTGGTTATTGCACATTTATTGGAGGCAACTTGGTGACTTGGAAGAGCAAGAAGCAGAAGGTGGTTTCATGTTCAAGTGCTGAGGCAGAGTATAGAGCCATGAGAAAGCTCACAAGTGAGCTGATTTGGATCAAGGGACTGCTTAAGGACTTGGGAGTTGTGACTACCTCGCCAATCACTATGCATTGTGATAACCAGGCTGCTATACACATTGCCAGCAACTCTGTCTTTCATGAAAGAACCAAACACATAGAAGTGGACTGCCACAAAGTTAGACAAGCTGTAGAGCAGAAAGTGATATTGCCATGCTACACAAGAAGTGAGGAGCAGCTAGCAGATATCTTCACAAAGGCAGCAAGCACTAAGGTCTGTGAGTTCATCCATCCAAGGTTAGGACTCATAGATCTCTCATGTCACTGATCTCTCCTCCATGAAGTGATCTACTCTTTTTCCTTGGCTTGGTTTTTGTCCCATTGGGTTTTACCAAGCTAAGGTTTTAATGAGGGATTGCTTCATGGCTTCCAAGCTTGACTTGTTCCATATGGTCAAGCTTGAGGGGGAGTGTTGACATGAAGGCATAAAGATCAAGAGATGAGACATAGGCGACCAGAGTTGTGGAGATAAGTGAAGGAGGGAGTTTGATTCATATAAGAGTGCCTTGCAAGGCAAGGATGATTCAAATATCTCGCCATCCTCTCCATAAGGTCTGGAATATAGTAAACAAGTGGGAGAGGACCGTTGGCAATCAGGACACAAGAAGATCACATGTTGTGTGAAGCATGAAAGAGAAAGAGGAGCTGTCACTATCCATGGGCAGGCGAGAGTGACTTGGTCTGATGCTGTCTCCATTTGTTTATTATTCTCTTTGTCACATTGCTAACTCTTGTATGTCTATTTATGTAACATGGCTGAGGCCTAAATGAATCAAGGAATTACTTTCTCTCCTTCTCTCTCTCTCAAAATCGTCACACACACAAACTCTCTCTTTCTCTCATTGTTCTTCAATTCTCCAGCAACATATCTCTTTGATTCTCTTATCCTATCAATTCTCACAGGTTCATCCTGGTTTGATAAGAATCATGAAGATATTGCCATATGTCCGAACAGGCTAATCTGGAATCATCTGGATAGAAAGTGGGATATCTTCTTACTCACAACTCCTATGAGATTTATTCAACTTCCTGGTTATTCTCCACTGATTAGTGGTTCCAAATAAAGCTTCTTAGATCGTGGTTCATCCTGGTTTGATAAGAATCATGAAGATATTGCCATATGTCCGAACAGGCTAATCTGGAATCATCTGGATAGAAAGTGGGATATCTTCTTACTCACAACTCCTATGAGATTTATTCAACTTCCTGGTTATTCTCCACTGATTAGTGGTTCCAAATAAAGCTTCTTAGATCGTGGTTCATCCTGGTTTGATAAGAATCATGAAGATATTGCCATATGTCCGAACAGGCTAATCTGGAATCATCTGGATAGAAAGTGGGATATCTTCTTACTCACAACTCCTATGAGATTTATTCAACTTCCTGGTTATTCTCCACTGATTAGTGGTTCCAAATAAAGCTTCTTAGATCGTGGTTCATCCTGGTTTGATAAGAATCATGAAGATATTGCCATATGTCCGAACAGGCTAATCTGGAATCATCTGGATAGAAAGTGGGATATCTTCTTACTCACAACTCCTATGAGATTTATTCAACTTCCTGGTTATTCTCCACTGATTAGTGGTTCCAAATAAAGCTTCTTAGATCGTGGTTCATCCTGGTTTGATAAGAATCATGAAGATATTGCCATATGTCCGAACAGGCTAATCTGGAATCATCTGGATAGAAAGTGGGATATCTTCTTACTCACAACTCCTATGAGATTTATTCAACTTCCTGGTTATTCTCCACTGATTAGTGGTTCCAAATAAAGCTTCTTAGATCGTGGTTCATCCTGGTTTGATAAGAATCATGAAGATATTGCCATATGTCCGAACAGGCTAATCTGGAATCATCTGGATAGAAAGTGGGATATCTTCTTACTCACAACTCCTATGAGATTTATTCAACTTCCTGGTTATTCTCCACTGATTAGTGGTTCCAAATAAAGCTTCTTAGATCGTGGTTCATCCTGGTTTGATAAGAATCATGAAGATATTGCCATATGTCCGAACAGGCTAATCTGGAATCATCTGGATAGAAAGTGGGATATCTTCTTACTCACAACTCCTATGAGATTTATTCAACTTCCTGGTTATTCTCCACTGATTAGTGGTTCCAAATAAAGCTTCTTAGATCGTGGTTCATCCTGGTTTGATAAGAATCATGAAGATATTGCCATATGTCCGAACAGGCTAATCTGGAATCATCTGGATAGAAAGTGGGATATCTTCTTACTCACAACTCCTATGAGATTTATTCAACTTCCTGGTTATTCTCCACTGATTAGTGGTTCCAAATAAAGCTTCTTAGATCGTGGTTCATCCTGGTTTGATAAGAATCATGAAGATATTGCCATATGTCCGAACAGGCTAATCTGGAATCATCTGGATAGAAAGTGGGATATCTTCTTACTCACAACTCCTATGAGATTTATTCAACTTCCTGGTTATTCTCCACTGATTAGTGGTTCCAAATAAAGCTTCTTAGATCGTGGTTCATCCTGGTTTGATAAGAATCATGAAGATATTGCCATATGTCCGAACAGGCTAATCTGGAATCATCTGGATAGAAAGTGGGATATCTTCTTACTCACAACTCCTATGAGATTTATTCAACTTCCTGGTTATTCTCCACTGATTAGTGGTTCCAAATAAAGCTTCTTAGATCGTGGTTCATCCTGGTTTGATAAGAATCATGAAGATATTGCCATATGTCCGAACAGGCTAATCTGGAATCATCTGGATAGAAAGTGGGATATCTTCTTACTCACAACTCCTATGAGATTTATTCAACTTCCTGGTTATTCTCCACTGATTAGTGGTTCCAAATAAAGCTTCTTAGATCGTGGTTCATCCTGGTTTGATAAGAATCATGAAGATATTGCCATATGTCCGAACAGGCTAATCTGGAATCATCTGGATAGAAAGTGGGATATCTTCTTACTCACAACTCCTATGAGATTTATTCAACTTCCTGGTTATTCTCCACTGATTAGTGGTTCCAAATAAAGCTTCTTAGATCGTGGTTCATCCTGGTTTGATAAGAATCATGAAGATATTGCCATATGTCCGAACAGGCTAATCTGGAATCATCTGGATAGAAAGTGGGATATCTTCTTACTCACAACTCCTATGAGATTTATTCAACTTCCTGGTTATTCTCCACTGATTAGTGGTTCCAAATAAAGCTTCTTAGATCGTGGTTCATCCTGGTTTGATAAGAATCATGAAGATATTGCCATATGTCCGAACAGGCTAATCTGGAATCATCTGGATAGAAAGTGGGATATCTTCTTACTCACAACTCCTATGAGATTTATTCAACTTCCTGGTTATTCTCCACTGATTAGTGGTTCCAAATAAAGCTTCTTAGATCGTGGTTCATCCTGGTTTGATAAGAATCATGAAGATATTGCCATATGTCCGAACAGGCTAATCTGGAATCATCTGGATAGAAAGTGGGATATCTTCTTACTCACAACTCCTATGAGATTTATTCAACTTCCTGGTTATTCTCCACTGATTAGTGGTTCCAAATAAAGCTTCTTAGATCGTGGTTCATCCTGGTTTGATAAGAATCATGAAGATATTGCCATATGTCCGAACAGGCTAATCTGGAATCATCTGGATAGAAAGTGGGATATCTTCTTACTCACAACTCCTATGAGATTTATTCAACTTCCTGGTTATTCTCCACTGATTAGTGGTTCCAAATAAAGCTTCTTAGATCGTGGTTCATCCTGGTTTGATAAGAATCATGAAGATATTGCCATATGTCCGAACAGGCTAATCTGGAATCATCTGGATAGAAAGTGGGATATCTTCTTACTCACAACTCCTATGAGATTTATTCAACTTCCTGGTTATTCTCCACTGATTAGTGGTTCCAAATAAAGCTTCTTAGATCGTGGTTCATCCTGGTTTGATAAGAATCATGAAGATATTGCCATATGTCCGAACAGGCTAATCTGGAATCATCTGGATAGAAAGTGGGATATCTTCTTACTCACAACTCCTATGAGATTTATTCAACTTCCTGGTTATTCTCCACTGATTAGTGGTTCCAAATAAAGCTTCTTAGATCGTGGTTCATCCTGGTTTGATAAGAATCATGAAGATAATGGCATATGTCCGAACAGGCTAATCTGGAATCATCTGGATAGAAAGTGGGATATCTTCTTACTCACAACTCCTATGAGATTTATTCAACTTCCTGGTTATTCTCCACTGATTAGTGGTTCCAAATAAAGCTTCTTAGATCGTGGTTCATCCTGGTTTGATAAGAATCATGAAGATATTGCCATATGTCCGAACAGGCTAATCTGGAATCATCTGGATAGAAAGTGGGATATCTTCTTACTCACAACTCCTATGAGATTTATTCAACTTCCTGGTTATTCTCCACTGATTAGTGGTTCCAAATAAAGCTTCTTAGATCGTGGTTCATCCTGGTTTGATAAGAATCATGAAGATATTGCCATATGTCCGAACAGGCTAATCTGGAATCATCTGGATAGAAAGTGGGATATCTTCTTACTCACAACTCCTATGAGATTTATTCAACTTCCTGGTTATTCTCCACTGATTAGTGGTTCCAAATAAAGCTTCTTAGATCGTGGTTCATCCTGGTTTGATAAGAATCATGAAGATATTGCCATATGTCCGAACAGGCTAATCTGGAATCATCTGGATAGAAAGTGGGATATCTTCTTACTCACAACTCCTATGAGATTTATTCAACTTCCTGGTTATTCTCCACTGATTAGTGGTTCCAAATAAAGCTTCTTAGATCGTGGTTCATCCTGGTTTGATAAGAATCATGAAGATATTGCCATATGTCCGAACAGGCTAATCTGGAATCATCTGGATAGAAAGTGGGATATCTTCTTACTCACAACTCCTATGAGATTTATTCAACTTCCTGGTTATTCTCCACTGATTAGTGGTTCCAAATAAAGCTTCTTAGATCGTGGTTCATCCTGGTTTGATAAGAATCATGAAGATATTGCCATATGTCCGAACAGGCTAATCTGGAATCATCTGGATAGAAAGTGGGATATCTTCTTACTCACAACTCCTATGAGATTTATTCAACTTCCTGGTTATTCTCCACTGATTAGTGGTTCCAAATAAAGCTTCTTAGATCGTGGTTCATCCTGGTTTGATAAGAATCATGAAGATATTGCCATATGTCCGAACAGGCTAATCTGGAATCATCTGGATAGAAAGTGGGATATCTTCTTACTCACAACTCCTATGAGATTTATTCAACTTCCTGGTTATTCTCCACTGATTAGTGGTTCCAAATAAAGCTTCTTAGATCGTGGTTCATCCTGGTTTGATAAGAATCATGAAGATATTGCCATATGTCCGAACAGGCTAATCTGGAATCATCTGGATAGAAAGTGGGATATCTTCTTACTCACAACTCCTATGAGATTTATTCAACTTCCTGGTTATTCTCCACTGATTAGTGGTTCCAAATAAAGCTTCTTAGATCGTGGTTCATCCTGGTTTGATAAGAATCATGAAGATATTGCCATATGTCCGAACAGGCTAATCTGGAATCATCTGGATAGAAAGTGGGATATCTTCTTACTCACAACTCCTATGAGATTTATTCAACTTCCTGGTTATTCTCCACTGATTAGTGGTTCCAAATAAAGCTTCTTAGATCGTGGTTCATCCTGGTTTGATAAGAATCATGAAGATATTGCCATATGTCCGAACAGGCTAATCTGGAATCATCTGGATAGAAAGTGGGATATCTTCTTACTCACAACTCCTATGAGATTTATTCAACTTCCTGGTTATTCTCCACTGATTAGTGGTTCCAAATAAAGCTTCTTAGATCGTGGTTCATCCTGGTTTGATAAGAATCATGAAGATATTGCCATATGTCCGAACAGGCTAATCTGGAATCATCTGGATAGAAAGTGGGATATCTTCTTACTCACAACTCCTATGAGATTTATTCAACTTCCTGGTTATTCTCCACTGATTAGTGGTTCCAAATAAAGCTTCTTAGATCGTGGTTCATCCTGGTTTGATAAGAATCATGAAGATATTGCCATATGTCCGAACAGGCTAATCTGGAATCATCTGGATAGAAAGTGGGATATCTTCTTACTCACAACTCCTATGAGATTTATTCAACTTCCTGGTTATTCTCCACTGATTAGTGGTTCCAAATAAAGCTTCTTAGATCGTGGTTCATCCTGGTTTGATAAGAATCATGAAGATATTGCCATATGTCCGAACAGGCTAATCTGGAATCATCTGGATAGAAAGTGGGATATCTTCTTACTCACAACTCCTATGAGATTTATTCAACTTCCTGGTTATTCTCCACTGATTAGTGGTTCCAAATAAAGCTTCTTAGATCGTGGTTCATCCTGGTTTGATAAGAATCATGAAGATATTGCCATATGTCCGAACAGGCTAATCTGGAATCATCTGGATAGAAAGTGGGATATCTTCTTACTCACAACTCCTATGAGATTTATTCAACTTCCTGGTTATTCTCCACTGATTAGTGGTTCCAAATAAAGCTTCTTAGATCGTGGTTCATCCTGGTTTGATAAGAATCATGAAGATAATGCCATATGTCCGAACAGGCTAATCTGGAATCATCTGGATAGAAAGTGGGATATCTTCTTACTCACAACTCTTATGAGATTTATTCAACTTCCTGGTTATTCTCCACTGATTAGTGGTTCCAAATAAAGCTTCTTAGATCGTGGTTCATCCTGGTTTGATAAGAATCATGAAGATATTGCCATATGTCCGAACAGGCTAATCTGGAATCATCTGGATAGAAAGTGGGATATCTTCTTACTCACAACTCCTATGAGATTTATTCAACTTCCTGGTTATTCTCCACTGATTAGTGGTTCCAAATAAAGCTTCTTAGATCGTGGTTCATCCTGGTTTGATAAGAATCATGAAGATATTGCCATATGTCCGAACAGGCTAATCTGGAATCATCTGGATAGAAAGTGGGATATCTTCTTACTCACAACTCCTATGAGATTTATTCAACTTCCTGGTTATTCTCCACTGATTAGTGGTTCCAAATAAAGCTTCTTAGATCGTGGTTCATCCTGGTTTGATAAGAATCATGAAGATATTGCCATATGTCCGAACAGGCTAATCTGGAATCATCTGGATAGAAAGTGGGATATCTTCTTACTCACAACTCCTATGAGATTTATTCAACTTCCTGGTTATTCTCCACTGATTAGTGGTTCCAAATAAAGCTTCTTAGATCGTGGTTCATCCTGGTTTGATAAGAATCATGAAGATATTGCCATATGTCCGAACAGGCTAATCTGGAATCATCTGGATAGAAAGTGGGATATCTTCTTGCTCACAACTCTTATGAGATTTATTCAACTTCCTGGTTATTCTCCACTGATTAGTGGTTCCAAATAAAGCTTCTTAGATCGTGGTTCATCCTGGTTTGATAAGAATCATGAAGATATTGCCATATGTCCGAACAGGCTAATCTGGAATCATCTGGATAGAAAGTGGGATATCTTCTTACTCACAACTCCTATGAGATTTATTCAACTTCCTGGTTATTCTCCACTGATTAGTGGTTCCCAATAAAGCTTCTTAGATCGTGGTTCATCCTGGTTTGATAAGAATCATGAAGATAATGGCATATGTCCGAACAGGCTAATCTGGAATCATCTGGATAGAAGGTGGGATATCTTCTTGCTCACAACTCCTATGAGATTTATTCAACTTCCTGGTTATTAATACGATCCTAGGATGATTTCTCTGGATGATATGGATAGATCCTTGCAAGATCGAATCAAAGACTCAAGATCTTCAAGGCAGTGAAATGGTGATGAATCAAAGAGTTGCGGAATAGCTCCTTGACACGGTTTATTTGACTAGATTGGATATAACACACCTCCTTAGACAACTAGAGATTGCTGGATATTACTCACCAACAGAACTCAAGAACTCGCAAAGACAAGTCAGAGAGAACAAGGGTTTTAAGATAAAAGATTGGATGATCTTATTAGACTACGAGACACACACATATATAGTGAGATCCTTGTACATGCACAAGGTCTCGGAAACAACAAGAGTCATTAAGGAACAGGCTCCTCTTTGACTTGTGTAACGAAATAAGAAAACATAGTCTAAAAATAACATAAGGTACTTATGTGGTTCGAGAGTATCATGCTAGGTGATTTGATTAGCAACACAAGGCCTCGTTAAAAACCTATCTTAGCAAAACCCTGTGGGACAAAAACTAAGACAGGAAAAGAGCACACTTCTCTTGCTAGCCTAGATGATACTCAGCTTGATGGTGAGATAGCTTGGATGGTGATAAGGGTGTCTTGAAGTATCAAGCTTCCTCCAAGACATTCATCTTGATTCAGAGACTTCCTAAGTAAACCTCCAATAGCTTCTTTGAGCTTCTTAACTCTAGCACGAGTCATTGGTCCTTCTGAAACTTCTAAGGCATCCTCTTGAGCTGGTTGATCTTTAGTCTCATCTTCTTCATCACCTATCTGGTCCATGATCACATCATCCCCTCCCTCTTGAAAAGGATTTGTCCTCAAATCTGGTTCATCTGCAATAAAAGGGATCAAGTCAGTAACATTGAAACTATTACTCACGTTGTACTTACCTTGGAGATCCAGCTTGTAAGCATTGTTGCTGATCTTCCTTATGACCTCAAAAGGTCCATCTATTCGCGGCATGAGCTTAGACTTCCTCTCATCAGGGAACCTTTCTTTCCTTAGGTGAACCCAAACTTGGTCACCTTCTTTAAAGACCATCTCACGTTTGCCTTTGTTTGCATGCTTGACATACTGCTTAGTCTTTTCTTCAATATTACGCCTTGCTTGCTCATGGAGTTGTTGCACCATCTCTGCCTTCTTCTTTCCATCAAGACTAACTCTTTCACACTCAGGTAAAGGTATTAGATCTAAAGGAGAGGTGGGATTGTACCCATAAACAATCTCGAATGTTGAAAACTTAGAGCAGAATGCACAGCATGATTATATGCAAATTCACAATGAGGTAAATAGTCTTCCCATGATTTCAAATTCTTTTTAATGAATGCACGCAAGAGTGTTCCTAGAGTTCTATTTACTACTTCAGTTTGTCCATCAGTTTGCGGATGACAAGTAGTAGAGAACAATAACTTAGTGCCTAACTTAGACCAAAGTGTCTTCCAAAAGTAACTAAGAAACTTAGTGTCTCTATCAGATACTATAGTTCTAGGCATGCCATGTAAACGCACAATCTCTTTAAAGAACAAATTAGAAACATGCAATGCATCATCAGTTTTGTGACAAGCAATGAAGTGAGCCATTTTGGAGAACCTATCAACAACTACAAAGATTGAATCCTTTCCGGTTCTAGTCCTAGGCAATCCAACAATAAAATCCATAGAGATGTCATTCCAAGGATGATAAGGAATGGGTAAAGGAGTATACAAACCGTGAGCTTGAATTTTGGACTTAGCTTGCTTACAAGTTGCGCATCTCTCACAGATTCTCTCCACATCTCTCTTCATGCAAGGCCAAAAGAAATGATCCTGCAAAACTTTAAGAGTCTTGGCAATACCAAAATTGTTGGAATTCATGAGTGTTTGTCTCATGTCAAGAGAGTATTCAGTTAACTTGTAACTGAATCCCCTTCAACCATACAACAGGAACTCACCATTCAAATGAAGAGACAACCAACTGGTGGTTGAATCCTCTTAAATAGCTTAACACACAACCAAATGTCATAAAGAGAACACTGGTTACATGAAAGCAGCCTACACTATAACCAAGATCCTAGATAGTAAACTGGTTATGTGTGGCAATCAATCTCTAGTTTGAATCTATTCTTCTGCAGTAACACAACACTTTGAGTTTGTGTACTTAATATGAAGAGGATTTAGAATCAGTAATCTAGAGCTTAAGAGAAGATGAAGAAGAGTTTAGAGTGAATTTTACAAGTATTAGGCTGCCTTAAGAGAAAGAGAGTTAAGGCAGCCTCTAAACCATTACTCTAAACTCCTTACATTGTGAATATTGTTTAGACACAAGATAGAGAGAGAGAGCCACGAAATTTAGACAGAGAAACTTGTATTGATACTAGATAATTTGTTACAAGAGTGGTGAGGCCTTTAAATAGGCAATCACTTACAATAAACAAAGATTAAATAAGGGAAACATAAACAAATAATTTTGTAGGAAATGAGAACATGCCAAAGGAGATACAGCCAAGTTCTGGATGTGCAGGAAGAGTAGAAAGGGACAGGAGAGAGGTTGTCACAGCCTGCTTGAGTGAAAGTGACAGGCCAGCTGCTTCTCCAAAGCAATCCATGTGACTTCTTCTTTTCAAATTCAAACCAGCCTCTCTGATTTAAATTCAAATGGGTTTCCTTGACTTCTAAGTGTTTCCCCACGTCCATATTAGCCTCCACAACTCCTTTCTTGCCTTGCAAGTTAAGTTAGGTCAAGAAGATAGCTTGTGGAGCAAGACTGCACAAAAACAGAATCAAATTGGCTTTTCTTCTTGAATTCTCCTTTGATCATCAACCAGCTTCTTCTTCTGGTCATTCCTTTATTTATTTCACACTCCCCCTCAAGCTTGACCATAGGAGATCCTTGGGCAAGCTTGGAACTGAGAGCACTTGCCTCATTAAAAACCTAAGTGTGGAAAACCTCATGGGATAAAACCATCACTTAGGGAAAAAGAGTGCAACTACCCTCAGCCTAGGGATTGGCCAGTGGGTTTATGAGTCTTATGATCAACTTTAGGGACTCATAAACCCTGGATCATGGCCTTACTTCAATGGCAAGCTGGCACCAATGCCTTCCTTGCTTCACACTCAAAACTGCTTGGAACTCTCCATGTTGCTGGTTCTTTGTCTCCCTCTTTCTTCTGACCTCCTGCCATCATCAAAGGGTTTGATCCACGACCAGACTCTCCATTATGAGCTCCAAGTACCTGATTCAAACAATGCACACACACATGCATCAATTCTCAAGGGGCAAACCTATTCAATCATAAGCATAAGTATAGATTAAGGTACTTCCCTTGCATAAGTTGAATGGACATTGGTTTCTCATATTAACACCCCTCCTCAAGCTTGACCTAAGAATAAGAGTATGTGGTCAAGCTTGGAAGATGAGAGCCAATGATGATCACCAAAGCCTTGAGACCACAAGCTTCATCAACCAGGTACAAGCACACATGCTATGGGCTGATTCATAGCTTCCCAACTGAAGGTAACTGTTCTAACTTCATGTAGAAGCTGATCCATAGCTTCCCAACCAGAAGGTAACTGTTCTAACTCCATGCCTTGGGCTGATCCATAGCTTCCCCACTGAAGGTAACTGTTCTAACTCCAAGTTGTTGCTGTCCTTGTTGAATTCTTCTTGCAGTGGCTTCTAGACAGGCCATGTAAGCTCATTTACAGCCCCCCTCAAGCTTGAATCCGAGTATAGGGGAGGAGACAAGCTTGATATGAGCTTTTAAGCCTCCTGGTCTACTCAGAAATTATTTCTCCATGGTCAGGAATATGCATCTTGTGCAGGCTCTGATCAACATGGGCAATCTGTCAAACCAACACTAAGACAAGCATCAGTAGACAACAAGAGACCAGAACATTGGTTTTCACCAAGTCTGATCTTTAAACACACAATTTAAATAAGCACAGCAGCAATGGACAGATATCTTTAAGATTCTATCCTAGCAACACTCTCTGAATCCTAATCAACAAGATTAAGCTTTCAGGCAACAACATAATCAATTTTCCTAAGGGCAGAAGCAAGACAATTCTTTCAAGACAGCTTAATAACCCTAGGCAGATTCTAACAAGAGATTGTGAGAAGAGAGAATTAAGTAACCAGAGTAAAAGAAACCAGAGAATAAGTAGAGATTTAGAGAATGATGTAACCAGAGTATTAGTAGCCAGAGAATGAGAGAATGATGGTGAGAAAGTAACCTGAGAATCAGAGAATTAGAAAAGAGAGAATAGAGAGTTTGCTCAAGAGTTCTAATGGACAGAGTTTTGCTCTGTTTTCTTGAGTTTTGCGGAAGCATTAACAGCCAGGAGCAACCAATACTCCTCATGAGTTTGGTGCTTTAGTAGCTGAAACACAATGGATCATTGAACAATTAATTTGCTCACTGATCTTAGAAAAGTACCACTGGAATAACTCATGAACTGATGTTTTCCAGGGCTTGCAACAAGGGAACCATCAGAATAACACATAAACAAGTGTTTTCTATGGCTCACACAACTAAGACACCAATGGATCAAAACAGTTTGTCCACTGGTCAAATATTTTTAAAACATTTTTCAGAATCAGATTACTCAAGAATCTGTTTAAAAACATTTTTCAGAAATCTTTTTTTTTAAGTGATTTCAAGATGCAAGAATAATCTTTTCTCCCTCCCTCAGGCTGGTAACAACATATTTCAGTCTTTCATCCAAACCTTAAACAATGAGGAGATCAAGGGGAGAGTCATTGATTTAAAAAAAAAAACATTAAAAAGATTGCATCCTGAATTTTGAAAAACATACTTCATCTAACCTCTCTACTGCTCATGTTTTGAATCCTAGCCACACAGCTCATCAAAAACAATTTCAAAGTGAGAGAGAAAGAGCTTCAGGATGAAGTAGAACAGAGTGAGTTCAGCCCAAGAGAGCAACTAGGCTCTGATACCATGTTGGAATTCATGAGTGTTTGTCTCATGTCAAGAGAGTATTCAGTTAACTTGTAACTGAATCCCCTTCAACCATACAACAGGAACTCACCATTCAAATGAAGAGACAACCAACTGGTGGTTGAATCCTCTTAAATAGCTTAACACACAACCAAATGTCATAAAGAGAACACTGGTTACATGAAAGCAGCCTACACTATAACCAAGATCCTAGATAGTAAACTGGTTATGTGTGGCAATCAATCTCTAGTTTGAATCTATTCTTCTGCAGTAACACAACACTTTGAGTTTGTGTACTTAATATGAAGAGGATTTAGAATCAGTAATCTAGAGCTTAAGAGAAGATGAAGAAGAGTTTAGAGTGAATTTTACAAGTATTAGGCTGCCTTAAGAGAAAGAGAGTTAAGGCAGCCTCTAAACCATTACTCTAAACTCCTTACATTGTGAATATTGTTTAGACACAAGATAGAGAGAGAGAGCCACGAAATTTAGACAGAGAAACTTGTATTGATACTAGATAATTTGTTACAAGAGTGGTGAGGCCTTTAAATAGGCAATCACTTACAATAAACAAAGATTAAATAAGGGAAACATAAACAAATAATTTTGTAGGAAATGAGAACATGCCAAAGGAGATACAGCCAAGTTCTGGATGTGCAGGAAGAGTAGAAAGGGACAGGAGAGAGGTTGTCACAGCCTGCTTGAGTGAAAGTGACAGGCCAGCTGCTTCTCCAAAGCAATCCATGTGACTTCTTCTTTTCAAATTCAAACCAGCCTCTCTGATTTAAATTCAAATGGGTTTCCTTGACTTCTAAGTGTTTCCCCACGTCCATATTAGCCTCCACAACTCCTTTCTTGCCTTGCAAGTTAAGTTAGGTCAAGAAGATAGCTTGTGGAGCAAGACTGCACAAAACAGAATCAAATTGGCTTTTCTTCTTGAATTCTCCTTTGATCATCAACCAGCTTCTTCTTCTGGTCATTCCTTTATTTATTTCACAAAAATGCCCCATAAGACTTCCTCCATGTGATTCCCTAACAAATAAGTCTCTCAAAGAGCAATTAGGAATACACAAACGATTATCATAGAAGAGAAACCCATCTTGTCTAAAGTAATGACCAGAAGCAAACTTTTCACAAGATTTATATGCATCTTTAAAATCAGGATCGGTTTCATACATTCCTTTAAGTTGTTCAAATCCTAACAACTTAGCATCAAGAGTGTTCAAGAGGACATACCTTCGAGATAGTGCATCAGCCACTATATTGTCCTTACCTTGTTTGTATTTGATCACATATGGAAAGGTTTCTATGAACTCAACCCATCTGGCATGTCTCTTGCTGAGCTTGTTTTGCCCCTTTAAGTACTTAAGAGACTCATGATCCGTGTGTATCACAAACTCCTTAGGCCAGAGGTAGTGTTGCCAAGTTTGCAAAGCTCTCACAAGCGCATAGAGTTCCTTGTCATATGTTGCATAGTTGAGTGTAGCTCCTCCAAGCTTCTCACTGAAGTAAGCTATTGGTCTCTTATCCTGCATTAAGACAGCACCAATACCTATACCGGAAGCATCACATTCAATCTCAAACGTTTTATTAAAGTCAGGAAGAGTAAGGAGAGGAGAATGAGTGAGCTTCTCTTTAAGGCATTGAAAGGCGGTTTCTTGTGCTTCTCCCCATTTGAATCCAACATCTTTTTTGATCACTTCAGTTAAGGGAGCTGCTATAGTGCTAAAATCTTTGACAAATTGCCTGTAGAAACCAGCAAGCCCATGGAAACTTCTTACTTCACTCACGGTGGTTGGACTTGGCCATTCTTGGATCGCTTTGATCTTTTCTTGATCCACTTTAACACCATCTGTAATATTTTTAGACATTTAGATGTGTTTCAAGTGTTTAAAGTGTTTGAATAAGAGAATCCAAGCTCAAAGTCTAGAAATGAGTATGAGAGAATGCGAGAGTAGAGAGGAAATAGTTTAGTATCAAAGTGCTTAGTTCGATTAATGAGAGAGTTTACAATATATATAGGGAGAGAGTAAGCTAGGGTTTAATACAAATGAGTGGCTTAGACTAGTTCACTATTCTAAGGGAGGAGCGCATTTCTGAAATGCTTGGACCAGGTTCACTCCGCGTCTCCAGCTTGTGCCAGTCTGTCTCCGCAGCATAGTGACCTTATCCAGCATAGTAACCTCATCCACAAACGGTCACAAGACCAGCTTCTTCCTTAAACCTTCTTCTTGATCTAAAGTGTCTCGCTAACTTGCTTCACACTTCTCACCCATTTACTTACCTCAGTAACTTTCCCTTTCACCATGGTAACATAAAGTTACTGCCACAGTAACTTTTTCCCAACTTATGAAATGTGGTGAAAGGTTAAGTTATGAGGATCTTGGTTGAGATGATCCGTACGGATCCGTACTGTCCGTACTGTACGGATCACTCACCAACACTTAACCCCATTTTACTCCTCATCCTCTCAAGCTCAACTCTCCAATCCTCTAAGTAAACACCTCAACTTAACACTCCCCCTCAAGCTTGACCATGTGGAGCAAGTCAAGCTTGGAATGCTGTTCAATCTCCCTCATTAAAACCTCAACAAGGAAAACCCATTTGGGACAAAACCTTGAAGAGGAAAAAGAGTAGAGACATCCCAGCAGGGGAGCATTTAGTTGTTACCTCTCAGATCAATGAGGCCCAGCCTAATGTGGATGGACTCCATTGTCTTCTGCCTTGCCGCCTTTGTGAACACATCAGCTAACTGATCTTCACTCCTTGTATAACATGGTAACACCACTCCAAGTACAATCATCTGCCTAACCTTGTGACAGTCCACCTCAATGTGTTTAGTCCTCTCGTGGAACACACTGTTGGAGGCTATGTGAATGGCAGCTTGATTGTCACAATGCATGACCATAGGTGTGGCTTGATCAACCTCCAAATGCTTCAGGATTCCTTTGATCCACACCAACTCGTTAGTAAGCTTGAGCATTGCACGGTACTCAGCTTCAGCACTAGAGCAAGACACCACTTTCTGCTTCTTGCTCTTCCATGTAACCAGATTGCCTCCAATGAACGTGCAATAGCCGGTTGTTGATCTTCTATCAGCTCTATCACCTGCCCAATCCGCATCACAATATCCCACAGCTTCAGTACTCTTGTTACAACCCATCCAGATACCTAGACTCCTGGTTCCATTCAGATACATCAGCAACCTTTCCACCATTCTCCAATGGTGCTCCTTGGGCACTTGCATATGCTGACTGACTTGGTTAACCGCAAAACATATATTTGGCCGAGTGATGGTCAGGTATATGAGCTTCCCCACCAGCTTCCTATACAGCTTTGGATCTTTGAACGGCTTGCTATCTTCAATCTCCCCCTCACGTGGAACTTTGTACCCATCCTCCATAGGCATCTTGGCTGTCTTCCCTTCATCTACACCTGCATCTTTCAAAAGATCAAGTGTATACTTCCTCTGAGATATGAACAAACCTTCCTTGGATCTACACAACTCAATTCCAAGGAAGTATTTCATTTCTCCCAAATCTTTAATCTCGAACACTGACTTTAGGAAAGCCTTAGTCTCTTGAATCCCTGTCTTATCAGAACCAGTAATAATTATATCATCAACATAGACAAGGATACAGATGATACCTGAGGGTGTGGTGAGGGTGAAGAGCGTGTGATCAAGTTCACATTTCTTGAATCCTGATAAGATCCTAGGATGCTGCTCTGGAACTGGGAAGAGAGAACAAGAGGATAATCCTTGCAAACAAAGAATCTAAGACTCGATCTGATTCAAGGCGTGTGGATTGATGTGGGACACAGAAGCTATGATTCGACTCCTGATACTCCAAAGGACACTGAATGATGAGGACATCAAATCAGAACCAACCATGGAGAAAGAAATCAGGAGAAAACCAGTGGAGAGCATGAAGCTGAGAGAAGCTATAGAAGCTGGCCAGGACATATGTGCAATCAAAATGCCATATCTTACACACCAGGAGGAATTAATTCATGAAACCGGTTTTGTTGGATTCTACAGTCAACAAGAGCACGCAGGAAATTGGTTTCATATCAAAAGGATAAATGGTTTAGAAGATATACCATTTTCAAGTCAAAGGTGGCCCGACTTGCCTTATTTAGAAGATCAGGAGCATATAATATGTCAAGCTAATTATTGGCGTCCAGGAGACTTTGTGCTACTTCTAGAAGCATTCCACAGCCCATTAAGAAGCACCAGCACACACTGGATCAGGCGGATCCTTGAAGAATTCATTCAAATCAAACCGGAGCTAAATAAGGAATATTGGACAATTGTTTGGTTTGATCATTACCAAACCAAGATATGGCGACCAGGAGACATTCTACACTTACCAGAGGAGCTTGAAGACATATTGAGAGCATTCAAATCGCAGCACACCAAGAGGAGAAAAATATGGAGCAGTTTGCCTTATTTGGATTCAAGCAACATTTTATTCAAAGATCTCCAACGGCTCTTTCCATCTTTCCTTGGAGCTTTGAAGACATATTCAGTGAACCAGGATATTCCTAGACGTCATCAGTTCATGCCTAAGTTATCAAGACTCAAGAAATCCCACCCATTCAGCCAAATCCCCCCAAACTACTCCAACAGCTAGTTTTGCAAGTTCTCTGTTTATTTCTTTTACTTTGAGCATTATATAAGCTCAATAGCACTCCCATTGTAGCGGCACGTTTTATCATCTAAGTTTAATACAAAGTATTGTTTTTCCTTTCAAAGTTTGTCTTTGAATTGATTTGTTCTTTAGAAGTCAGAGTTGTGAGAAGCACTTTGTTTTCTTTAGATCTGTGAATTAGGTTGTTTGAGAGAGTCAAATAGCTTTATTCATCATAGGTTGAGAGAGTCAATCACTTCATTCCATCTAACCACCAGATTGAGAGATTCAATCTAACATCCAATCCGCAAATCCCCTTCAAATCCATCAACTGACCAGGCTGAAAGAGTTATACGACCAGCAGCTTGGTTCCATCAATCTATCCTTGTGAGGCTCAGTTTTGTGCCTGTATCATCTGGTATCAGAGCCGAAAGGCTCCTATCAGGTTGTTTCTATCCTGTTCTTGTTTCATTTTTGTTATTTTCATTTGTTAAAAAAAAAAAAAAAATTGTTTTGCATTTCTGCCATTGTTGCTTGTTTTAGTTCATGCTTTAAAAACCAGAAAAAGAAAAGAAAGAGGACGAGTTTGACTTGTTTTGATTCAGAAATTTTGAAAAAAAAAATATAATTGTGTTTTCATTTATTTGCAAAGTCTAGTTCCCATTTGTGTTTATTTTCATTCCATAAAAACCAAAGAAAAATCTGCATTACCATATTTGTTTCTTGTTTCAAAAACTTGCATAAAAAAAAATATATATATATATATTCCTTGCATTATATTATTGTTGCATACCATTTTGATTTATTCAGCCATTTTTCGTGCATACCATAATATTGCTGCATTAAAAAAAAAAAAAAATATTATTCAAAGCATAGCATATTTATTTCGGTCCAAGCATATAGTTTAGCCATTTTGAATTATTATTTCACTTGTATTTGACTCCTGTATCCATTAGAACACTTAACCCAGAAGTTTTGTGTTATATCAGGAACCATGGGAGATGAAGAACAAAGTGATTGTGATTGGGAGCAAGAAGAACAATTTCTGTCTGATGAAGAAAGTGGTTATGAAGAAGATCAGTGGACAGATGATTGTTCCAATACTGATTATGATGATGATCCAGATGGTGGAGAACTTGAACCAGAACCACCAGACCAGTACCAAGACAACACCAGCTCCATAGATTGGTCTAGAGAAGAAGCTGACCAGAGAGATAACCATGAGGGCGAGATGTATCAAGAGGAAACTGAATCCCAGATCAGTCTAGATGAACACAACTACCATGAAGAAGCAGAGAATGAACCAGAAGTGGTTTATCCAGAAGATGGTGTTGATGATAACTCAGATCATGAGGAGTCATATGTGGAAGAGAGGCCATGGTGTGAGATACCATACTCTGATCATGAAGAAGAGAACCATGGTGAAACTGATTCCCAAGTCAGTTTACCCTACTCTGAAGCAAACCGTGAAGATGGAGCAACAAGCGAGCGTGACTTTGCTGAAGAAGAAGAAAATGAGGCTGTAAGAAGTGATGAAGAGTATGAGCCAAGATACATCCAATACGCAGGCCATCATGAAGGAATAGAAGCTTACTGGAAGTGGAGAAAGACCTAGATCAATGGTTTGAACTTCATCAGATTGAAGAGGAGGAGAGACCACTAATTGCTGAAGATACTCTAACTGAGTATGCATACTGGTGGTATGATCGTGATGCTTCTTGGACAGAAATGAAGGAGCTACTACGTGAGGAGTTTGTGACAACAGCTGAGAGCCACAAGGAGTATCATTTCAGGCGCCCAGATGTATTTCCTAAGCCAAGGAGATTGATTCTAGCACCCATGTCAACTCCAGAGATTAAGCCAAAGAAGAATTGTGGTTCTAAGTCAAGGGAGATCACGTGCAACACCTCTAGCAGCAAAGAAAATGATGATCAAGTTGTGCAATCCAAGAAGAAACCAAAGGAGCAACATGTGCAACCAAAGGCAGTACCAAAGAAAGGAACTCAAGCAAAGCAGAATTTAAAGATGAGTTCCCTACATATGATCAAGCCTCAAGCAAATCTTCAGTGGTCTAAAGGAGCTCTACAGTGTTGGAATGAAGATAAATAAAGCTGGAGTTGATGAGAGATCAAGCAAAATCGGAGCAAGCAAATTAAGCATCCAGAACAAGCTATTTTGTACAGTCTTGGTGTGCAAGTAACCTAGAGTGTCTTGGAAGTCAAGGCAGAGTGGGAACTCGTCAAGATGAATATTCTGAGGCATATTTGAAGTTCAAAAGAGAGATCAGACTGTTGGAGAGATATCAGGCAAGTTGGAGAATTAATTAAGATAAAAGTCACATGTGCATAAGAGGTTGAACCTGCTGTCACTTTCACTCAACCAGACTGTGCCTGCTCTCTCTCCTGTCACTCTCACTGCTCCTGGTCGAGATTCAGCCCTGCTGCATCCTCCTGGCTTCATCAGAAAACCCTACAATATTATTTGTTTAGTAAAATCCTGTTTTAGTAGTTGTTTAATGTGTGTGCTTGTCTATTTAAGACATTGCTGTATCTCATTGTAAACTAAGGAGAGTAAAACTCTTTCTTCACATACTCTGGTTACTATTCTCTCTATTCTCTTGCAACTCACGACCTCCTTTACTCCCTGATACTCTAGCATACTCAGAAACTCTCTCAAACTCTTTATACTCTCTTCACTTTCTCACTACACTCAATTGCTCATCAATCACTCTCTCTGGTTTCATACTGAACCAGGGGCTTAGTTCCATCATACTACTATCATTTATTCTCAAATTCTCTCATGGTATCAGAGCAATAAGCTCTTGAGAACCTTTCTACTTCCGCAAATCATCTCTGTCCAAAACATCTCTTTAAAATCTGTTTCAAACCAATTGGTTACATCCTTTTATCCTCTGGTCCAAAGATTTTCCAGGAGGGAAAAACCTCACCAGAACCCAAGATAAAGGAGTATCTCAGTCTCTGGAACTCAAGAAAGTCTTAGCTCAGTTCAGCAAGCTTCATCAAAGTCCAGATTTCAAATCCAGTTTCTTGCAAAACCAGTAGGAACACTCTATTGTCCACTGGTCCACAACTCTCAAAGATGGAGATTCCAAAAGAAATGGCGACCCTAGAGACTACCAAGAGTCCAAAGAAGAAACAAAACCACCTCCTCTGGTCCAAATTGCTGCAGAAACTCCATGAAGAAAACTATTTATGGAACAAGGTCACTGAAGAAGTTTCAAAGCTAGGCTGTTTAAATCATTCTCTGGCCAACAAAGCTGAAGCTCACTCTTTGATCCCCATAACCCACGACCAGCAAGAAGACAGGAGGGGTTTGAAGTGTGTACCTGCCATGAAGGAAGGACACACCATGGATAGGTGTTGGATATTCAATGAACACCTGAAACCAATGTGCTCTCAATAAGCCTCCAATGGGCTGGAGATTCAAGAAACCAGCTCAGGTTTCTTGAGAGTAAGCAAAATCTCCTACTCTAATAAGAGCATTGTTTGTCCTAGTTGTGTGTATTCTGTTGTCTTAGGATGTTTAGAAACTAGCTTGTTGTTCTTGTCTAGTTTCTGTTCATGAAAAAAAAAAAAAAAATTTGTCTTGTAATTGGTTGCTTTTTTTCTTAAAAGATTGCATAGACTTGTTGTTAGAATCTGTGCTGTGATTTGTAATTAAATTGTTTCTAGAGATCAGACTTGGTGAAACCCATGTTCTGATCTCTTGTGTGTCTACTGATGTTTTCCTTAGTTGAAATAACAGGTTACTCAATGACTGGTGATTTCTCTTCCACACAACAAGCAAAAGCTCATGTCTCACACCTTTGAAGACTGCTCAAACTGATGTGCTCAAATTTACTCCAATATGGAGTCAACCAAAGCCACAGTCCTCTCAGTCATTCTCAGGGTTCCTATCTGATCCTCTGGTCGTGTATGGTTAAGTAAAATCAGCAAGAAGACATATTGAGAAGCCATTTCATCTCATGCTCTTAAAAGCACTCAAAGTCAGCCATACTTCAAGGAATGTTCAAAGGCTGTTCAAACCAACCTAGAATCTGATGATGGTGCTCAATAGAACTAAGAAGACCAGGAGGACAGGAGGGGATCCAAGGATGAGCTTTACAAACAGGGATATGCACACAAGGAGAAGGAGTTTGGTAATGAATCCAAAACTCAAATCCGCCAAGCTCAGATGAGTAGTGTGTATATGGAGGTTCAAGGAACCAGCCCAGGTTCCTTGGCTGTAAGTTAAACCTCCTAAACCTGAATAAAAGCTTGTGTAATGTGTCTGGTTTATTTAGAGACCTATGGGTCTGTGTTTTTCTGTTCCTAGAAGTGCCTGCCTAGGTTGTCACTGCATCCATGATATTGAAATGTTTTGTGAATCCTTTCATTGTCTTTATCTTTCATGATGCATTGATAAGTGTCTAGGAGTGTTCCTAGATTTGTGTTAAAGATGCATAAATATTGTGCCTGATGCATTCATATAGTTTCTAAAAGCTGTCACATGAGGTGATAAGCTGTTTTGCATCTGTTTTGAAGCAGTGGCGACCAGTCATGATTTTATTCAATGATCTGGTCCCATGCTGTTGTTACTGATCTCTATCTGAGTTGTAATGGTGTGTAGGACACAGAGTTGTGGCTATCAGACCAGAAGCAGCAACAGAAAAAGAGATACCCATGTTGATCAGAGCCTGCACAAGATGCATATTCCTGATCATGGAGAAAAAGGCCCATGTTGTTCAGAGCCTACACTTGGTGTATATTCCTGACCATGGAGAGACAGCTTGTGAGGAGAACCGGTTGGCTTAAGCGCAGGCGTTGGAGTTGTTGTGCTCCTGGTTCAAGAGACTCACAAGGAGGGCCATCACTAAGTCATGAGGAGACTGTTGGTCCAAAGACATTGGAGCTGAAGGCAGATGGTGATCCAGTTGGCTTAAGCGCAGATGTTGGTATTGTTGTGCTCCTGGAGTATGGTGAATTGGTTGGCTTAAGCGCAGATGTTGGTATTGTTGTGCTCCCAGTTTCAAAGCTCACTGAAGCTCAAGTTCAAGCTTGTCACTATAATCAGTCAAGCTTGAGGAGGGGAAATATCAGTGAGCTACCAGAAGATCCATGAAGCTTTCAGTGTTCAGTGTCTCATTTCCTCATAGAAGGCCAGCAAGAGTTTGGCGATTTAAAAGAGGGCTTAAGTGATCAGTATAAAGAAGCTGTCACTCCTCAATGTGCTCACCAGCCAGATGCAAGGATATAAGAATTATTCAATCAGGGACATTCTTGGCTGAGCAATCACATGATGGTGGCAGATCATGGAGTTGCAAAGTCCCCCTACATGATTAAAATTCAAGAGAAAAATGCAAGGCTGGTTGAGAGAAGAAATGGCGTGGAGGATTCAAGTGCTCAGCACTCCTCATCAACATTCTACAAACTGATGCAAGGGAAGTACCTAAAACTATTATGATTCTTATGTTTGAATAGGTTTTCCCCTTGAGAATTGATACATGCATTGTATATTATTGAATCAGGTACCTATTGAGCTCATGAGCAGAGACAGAGACTGGATCTCAACCCCTAAATGGAGGCAAGAAGCAAGAAGAAAGGGGGAGACCAGCTCATGTCATATAAAGAAGCTCAAAGGTGTTCTGATGGTGAAGCAGGTGGCGCCTGATCTGAGTAAGAAGACAAGGTGTGCCGGATCAAAGAAGACTCAAAGGAACTCATTGTACCAATGCAAGCTTGGCCCTTCATCTATTCTCAATACCAAGCATGAAGACTGAGCTTCCATGATCCGAGTAGTGCCTCATTAGATCAAAAGTGGAGTTTGCAAGTAGTGGAGTCCACATCTGCATTACTCATTATCAACCGGATCAAAGAAGCCATCTAGAGAACTTATGTCATCCATGCGAGCTTAGTCCTTCCTATTCTCAGGTCTAAGCATGAGATTGGACTTCCATGATCCGGATTGTGTCGTTACCAAGTGGGGACCCAAGTGGAGTTCACTCCCCACCATACTGATGAAAGGGAAGCACCTTAAACTCATCTCAATACATTTATGATTGTTCTTACACTTAAAATGTTATTGAGCTTGATGTGATTGGATGCTTTCCTTAAGAACTGATGCACCTGTGGGATAATGTATCAGGTACCATTGTGTAGTGCCTCCTTCAAGTGTTCCTGGTCATCTCCTAGCTTTTCTAAGGTGGCTGAAAAGTCCATTGAGAGGGGGAGACCCAAACCGGGGTCTATGAAGAGGGCCAGCCTAGTTTGAAGTATTGATCAGCCTCACTGGTGGTTGAAGAAGTCCTGGTTGCCTCCTACCTTTCTAAGAAGAAGCCTTGAAGCTGATTGAGAGGGGGAGTCCCAAACCGGCTCCATAAGAAGTGAAGCTGAGTCATGTGGTGTGTGCAACATCTCATTGGTGTTGCTGCACTTGTTTAGGCCGTGATCCAGAGCTGCTTGTGTCCAACCACACTGGTTCTAAGGCACAAGAGCTCACTGGCCAATCCCTAGGCTGTGGAGAACTCTACTCTTTTTCCTTGCAAGGTTTTGTCCCACTGGGTTTTCCTTGCAAGGTTTTAATGAGGGAGCTTCTTCATAGTTCCAAGCTTGTCCAAGGATCTCCTATGGTCAAGCTTGAGGGGAGTGTTGGAATGAAGATAAATAAAGCTGGAGTTGATGAGAGATCAAGCAAAATCGGAGCAAGCAAATTAAGCATCCAGAACAAGCTATTTTGTACAGTCTTGGTGTGCAAGTAACCTAGAGTGTCTTGGAAGTCAAGGCAGAGTGGGAACTCGTCAAGATGAATATTCTGAGGCATATTTGAAGTTCAAAAGAGAGATCAGACTGTTGGAGAGATATCAGGCAAGTTGGAGAATTAATTAAGATAAAAGTCACATGTGCATAAGAGGTTGAACCTGCTGTCACTTTCACTCAACCAGACTGTGCCTGCTCTCTCTCCTGTCACTCTCACTGCTCCTGGTCGAGATTCAGCCCTGCTGCATCCTCCTGGCTTCATCAGAAAACCCTACAATATTATTTGTTTAGTAAAATCCTGTTTTAGTAGTTGTTTAATGTGTGTGCTTGTCTATTTAGACATTGCTGTATCTCATTGTAAACTAAGGAGAGTAAAACTCTCTTCCTTCACATACTCTGGTTACTATTCTCTCTATTCTCTTGCAACTCACGACCTCCTTTACTCCCTGATACTCTAGCATACTCAGAAACTCTCTCAAACTCTTTTATACTCTCTTCACTTTCTCACTACACTCAATTGCTCATCAATCACTCTCTCTGGTTTCATACTGAACCAGGGGCTTAGTTCCATCATACTACTATCATTTATTCTCAAATTCTCTCATACAGCTACCTAAGAAGAAAGACAGAGGCGAGATCTCCAGCTCCAACAAAGTCAGAACAACAAGCAGAGAGAAGCAATTCCAAAGCAGAAGCTAGAGCAATGTAAGTTTTCTGATCCTTTAAGATAACTAGCATAATCTGTTATAGATGCCATCAAGAGGGTCATTATGCTGTAGCTTGTCCAAGAAGATCATCAGTAGAGATTTTACATTTAGAAACACCAGAAAATGCTTTTAAAGATAATCTTGTTCAGCTAGTCCCTGAGATGTCTATTTCTAGTGTAATACACTTGTCCTTGCCAAGAGATGTTGATGCAGGAAATGAAGAAAACTTGAGCAAAATTGTCTAGAATCAGACATACTCCAAACCAATGTGATTATCAACTCCCGGCCAACACCAATCACTGCCCCCAAACCAGAGTTGATACTTGGTAATATAGTAAGTGAAAAATCAGCAACTTGTTAATTACTGGAATAATATTT